>NW_027512374.1:0-300000 GCF_048772815.1 Callospermophilus lateralis | reverse complement strand
ACTCCACACACTGGAGCTCTTCTGGCCTAAAGACTTCTTGTGGAACTGCCTCTGAGGTTGGGCACTTGAAACATATGTTGTTGTCAAGTGCTTTAGCTTCGTTTCTAGTGAGACCAATAAAGGTGGGTCTGCATCTATGTGATCTGGAGGACATTGTTTCTTATTTTCCACTGAACATTAGCAGCAGTGCTGAATTTGCTATTTGTAGCTAAACTGTGGCCACTGGGTCTAAGTGTCTCCCCGTGTGGACTGTGAAGCCATTTTGTGATCCTAAAATTTTCATGGTGTTTCTTGCGGCTTCACTGGGAGTTTGGTATTTGCTTCACAAAATACAAAGAGGTCAACTGGGACACAGTGCTGGAGGGCGTTCTGTCACGTGTGGTGGGTCAGTTTCTCTAGGACAATGCACGAACCATGCTTCTATCCCACATAGCTTGCCCCATTGACCATAGCAATGTAGTAAGCCATTGTTGTAAATTGTGGCCGCCATTAGAAGATGGCGCCGGCTTCCACTGTGGCCTGTGATAAATCAAATTCCTTTGTGGAGAGTTGGCACGCTATCTCTTGCCACCCTATAAGAAAGACCCACGCGGCGGTTTAAGATTGGTACGTGGGAGGCTTTATTAGGCTGTGCTTGGGCCCTCGGGAGGAAGGAGAAAGGAAGAAGAAGAAAGAAAGCGAGTCACTAAAAGATACTTAAATCAAGGCCTGAATAAACTGCTGAAAGAAGATTCCTGAGTTGTGTCTTCCTTGCGGGCAAGGGGTCGCGACAAGTGGTGCCGAGAGACCCGGGAACCAGAACTTTCAGCAGTCAGGGGTGGTGCACCGGTTAGTCCTAGGTAAGTAGGACCTGCTATTAAAGCAGAGATTAGTCCCAGGTTAATTGGGACCTGCTATTAAAGCAGAGATTAGTCCCAGGTTAATTGGGACCCCGGTTAAAGCGGGGATTAGTCCTAGGTAATTTAGGACCCGCTGTCAAGGCGGCAGCTCCTCTGTAAAGCCAGAGAGAGCATTAAATCTTATTGCAGCTGCATTGTGTACTTTTGCTCTTACTTTCACTCTTGTTTGTTGTGTGTCTTTTGTTGTGTCATGGGTGCCGTATCTTCAAGTCCGCTTCTCCTGGCCCTAGATAACCTGTTACGTTCCAAGGGCCTAAAAGTGAAACGTAGTACTTTACAGAGATTTTTACAGAAGACAGATGTTATCGCACCGTGGTTTGCATTTTCTGGCAGTCTTACACTGCCTAGCTGGGATAAGTTAGGCACAGACCTTGACTTTGCTTCTGAGCAGGGCATATTAGAGGGTGGGGTGATACCCCTTTGGAGGATGATTTGTAGTTGCCTCACAGATAGCAGATGTCAGGAAGCACTTACTAAAGGACAAGAAGTTTTAGAGCAATTACATGAAGAAAAATCAGAAATGGCAGGCAGTGAGGTATTTCAGGAGGGTGGGAGTGTGCGGAGCGAGAAACAGGGGAGGAAACAATTATCTCCGGCAGGCAGTGACGTATTTCAGGAGGATGGCAGTGTGCGGAGCGAGAAACAGGGGAGGAGGTGATTGTCTCTGGCACGGAGTGAAATATTTCAGGAGGAAAGGAATGTGCAGAGCGAGAAACGGGGGAGGAAACGCTTGTATCCAGATCTCAGTACACTGCGCACACTCCCATGCAAAAGTGGGTCAGAAGAGGAGGAGGAAGAACAGGAGGAGCTCAGGAGACTGTCTCGGCAGCTAGGAAATTTAACTATGGGAGAAGGGAATAAAAATAAACAGGAGCTCAAGAAAAATGATCCTCCAGACCCGCCGCCGTACGGTGAGGGTGTTTCGAGGAGAGCTTTCCATGCCCAAACATGGAGGGCTGTTAATGCTGAGATGGGTCTTGCTTATCCAGTTTTCCAGGATGACAATAGGGGAAGATTCCATGAGCCCTTAGATTTCAAAATTGTGAAGACCCTGGCAGAGTCTGTGCGTACTTATGGGGTGGATGCCGCCTTCACATTAACTCAGGTGGAGAGTCTGTCTAGATACTGTATGACTCCCTCTGATTGGGCTAGCCTTGTTCGGGCTTGTGTTTCTCCAGGCAAATATTTGGACTGGAGAGCCTTTGTGCTAGAGGGTGCTGTAGAGCAGGCTGCCCAAAACTATGCGGCGGGACACCCCCATTGGGACAAGGAAATGCTTTTGGGACAAGGCAGATATGCTAATCAACAAACAGGATATCCCCCTGAGGTATATGAACAGATCAATAACATTTGTATCCGTGCATGGAAATCACTCCCAAATAGAGGAGAAGTGTCTGGCAATTTAACAAAAATCATGCAAGGCTCCACAGAACCTTTCTCGGACTTTGTTGCTAGGATGGTGGATGCCGCAGGAAAAATCTTTGGTGACCCTGATAGAGCAATGCCCTTGATTAAACAACTTGTTTTTGAGCAATGCACCAAAGAATGTAAAGCAGCAATCGCTCCTTATAAAAACAAGGGCATAGAATCTTGGATGAAAGTGTGTAGAGAGCTTGGAGGACCTTTAACTAATGCAGGTCTTGCAGCTGCTGTCCTTCGGATTGCAAAAGGGGGCGGTCCTGGTGCCGGAACATGCTTCCATTGTGGTCAATCCGGCCATTTCAAACGTGACTGTCCCAAAAAAGGCAATTTTACTGGACCTCCTCGCGGTGGCCCTTCTAATAGCCCTCGTCAACCGGGGCTGTGTCCAAAATGCAAAAAGGGGAAGCATTGGGCAAGGGAGTGTAGATCAGTGAGGGACATCCATGGACAGCCTATTTCAGCTGGGCCAAAAAACGGCCGAAGGGGCCCCCGACCCCAGGGCCCACGAATATATGGGGCAATGGAGAATGTCACACCCGAACCCGAGACATGGCCTTCTCTGCGCCATCCCACGAGATGCGGAGAGCCACTACAGGTGCCGCAGGATTGGACCTCTGTTCCACCTCCAGACTCGTATTAACACCTAAGATGGGAGTCCAATTGGTGGAAACTGAGTTCAAAGGGCCTTTACCCCCTGGCACTGTAGGTTTGTTAATTGGACGTGCATCCTCTATCCTACAAGGTCTTCATGTTTTCCCCGGAGTTGTAAACCCTGATACTGTAGGGGCAGTAAAGGTTATGGTAGAAGCTCCAAGGGGCATTGTGTCTATCTCCCCAGGGGATCGGATTGCTCAATTGCTAATTTTGCCTAGTTTGCATAATCACTTCCCTGCTGACTCAAGGTCACGGACAGGAAATCAGATTGGTACCACCGGAGGAAATTGTGCCTATTTGTCACTGGATATGAGCAATCGCCCCACTTTGGAATTAAGCATAGAGGGTAAATCTATTGTGGGATTGCTAGACACAGGAGCAGATCGTAGTATCATAGCCCTTA
The DNA here is from genome assembly GCF_048772815.1 of Callospermophilus lateralis. NCBI lineage: Eukaryota > Metazoa > Chordata > Mammalia > Rodentia > Sciuridae > Callospermophilus > Callospermophilus lateralis. Next base: position 296,622 of record NW_027512374.1, on the reverse strand, counting down.
AGGACTGGTCTAGGGGATGGCCAGTGCAGGCTTCTGATCAATCCTTAAGAGGACTTGGATATGCCCAAGCCCCTCAAATCAGCTGTAGACATCTATCTTGGAAGGACTCGGAAGGACACGATGGTACCTTTCAGCCTTATGTACTTGATTTACCTATTTCTTTATGGGGCCGTGATCTGATGAAAGACATGGGGTTCACTCTTAGTAATGACTATTCCCCAGTGTCTCAACATATCATGCAAGATATGGGGTATAAGCCAGGTCTAGGACTAGGAAGGCACCTACAGGGACGTAAGCATCCTGTGCAAGGTCATCAAAAGCTTAACAGGTTTGGTCTGGGTTTTTCCTAGGGGCCACTGGGGCTCAAATACCCATAACATGGCTCACCGAGGAGCCTGTTTGGGTGCCTCAGTGGCCTCTTCCCTCGGTTAAACTGGCAGCAGCCCATGATCTAGTCAAAGAACAACTTGATTTGGGTCACATCCAACCTTCTACTTCTCCATGGAATACTCCCATATTTGTCATTAAGAAAAAATCAGGGAAGTGGCGCCTACTGCATGATCTACGAGCAGTTAATGCTCAGATGCAGCTTATGGGGCCCATTCAAAGAGGGCTGCCTCTACTCTCCTCTGTTCCTCAAGGCTGGCATATAATTGTTATTGACATTAAAGACTGTTTCTTTTCCATTCCTTTGCATCCTAAAGATTCCCAACGTTTTGCTTTCACCCTTCCCTCGTGTAATCATGAGGAACCAGATCAAAGGTTTGAGTGGGTGGTGTTGCCACAGGGGATGGCTAACAGTCCCACGATGTGCCAGATGTATGTGGGAAAGGCACTCGCACCTCTCAGACATAAGTATTCCTCCACCAAGATCATTCACTATATGGATGATGTGTTATTGGCCGCAAAATTAGAACAGACAGTTTATGAGGCTTATAAAGAACTCGTGATGCTGTTGGCTCAACATGGACTGCACATCGCACCTGAAAAGGTTCAAACGGGGGATTCTATCAGGTTTTTGGGAGCAACAATTGGGTATGACAAATTAAAACCACAAAAAATTACCATCAGGACTCAAGATCTCCGAACTTTAAATGATTTTCAAAAATTGCTGGGAGATATTAATTGGATAAGAGGATATTTACATATTCCTAATATTGTGCTCCAGCCTTTGTATGCTACTCTTAGGGGTGATCCAGATCTTGCTTCCCCTCGTAGCCTCACTACTGAGGCTAGAGCGGCCCTTATAAAAGTAGAACAAGCTATACAGCATGCCACTCTATGCAGGCTCCAGAGTGATAAACCTTTCCAGTTATGTGTGCTTGCCACTATGCGGCAGCCTACTGGAGTACTGTGGCAAGATGGGCCTTTACTATGGATCCACCCACATGTATCCCCAGGAAAATCCTTAGAATATTATCCTGATGCTGTTGCAGCATTGGCACTTAAAGGGATTCAACAAAGCATTCAATTTTTCGGCCAATCACCTTCTTCTCTTATCATACCCTACACTAAAGCTCAACTTAATGTTTTATGTGCTACTCTAGACAACTGGGCTATTCTGTGTTGCTCGTTTCAAGGGAGTATTGATAATCACTACCCTTCTCATCCATTACTCCATTTTGTTAAAGAACATCCCATCATTTTCCCTAAGGTAACTTCATCCAGTCCAATTCCGGGGGCTGTTAACATTTTTACTGATGGTTCCAAGTCTGGAATGGGAGCCTACGTAATTAATGACTCTCCCCCTATCCAGCATCAATTTGCTCCTGGAAATCCACAATGGGTAGAACTACAAATTGTTATTGAAGTTTTTAAACAGTGTTCTTTTCCTTTTAATCTTATTTCGGACTCCAGTTATGTGGTACAAGCACTAAAAGTCCTGGAGGCCGTGGGAACTATTAGTGATGCCCACAATGTGTCTGTTTACTTTACTCAGCTTCAACAGCTTATCTCTAACCGCACTGCTTCTTTTTATCCAATGCACATCAGGGCTCACACCTCTCTTCCTGGTCCGTTATCCCAAGGTAATGCCTGTGCGGACTTAGCCACTAGAAGTCAATTAATATGCTTGGCTTCCTCCTTAGAGAGGGCTAAATTGTTTCACCAAAACTTCCATGTTAATGCATTAACGTTGCGCAGGCGTTTTTCCATTTCAAGAGCGGATGCTCGGCAGATAGTATTGCAATGTCCCCATTGTGTCACATTTCTTCATCCCCCTAATTATGGAGTAAACCCACGGGGATTAAAGCCATTGGTTGTTTGGCAAATGGATGTGACACATATACCTGACTTTGGTAACCTTAAGTATGTGCATGTTTCCGTTGATACGTGCTCTGGAATTATCCATGCTTCTGCTTTATCGGGAGAAAAGGCACGTAATGTCATTACTCACTGTTTAGAGGCATGGGCAGCATGGGGTGCACCTGCATCCCTTAAGACTGATAATGGACCTGCTTATACTGGCAGACAATTTACAGCTTTTTGTTCTACTATGGGAGTGCAACTTACTCATGGTTTGCCTTATAATCCTCAAGGACAAGGCATTGTTGAGCGTGCTCATCGCACCTTAAAGGAAACTTTACAAAAACAAAAAGGGGGAATAGGAGCTAAACACACTCCTAAAGAACGCCTGTCCTTAGCTCTCTTTACCATTAATTTTTTAAATTTGGATATTCATGGTCGCTCTGCGGCCGATAGACATGTGTCCCCTCAGCCCTCTGTGATTGGCTATGTTAAGTGGAAGGATGTTCTTACGGGCCAATGGAACGGCCCTGACCCCGTGCTGACATGGGCACGAGGATCTGTATGTGTTTTTCCCCAGGATCGTACGGAACCGTTGTGGGTCCCTGAACGCTTGACAAGAAGAGTCTCGACATCAACTGACCAGCAACAAGAGATACCACAACAATCCTGTGATGAGGATCTTCATTCTGCTAAGTGCTCTGGCTCTGGTGCTGGTGCCGATGGCACAGGCGACACCAATGCAGTGGTGGGCAGTGGCACGGGCATGGCCAATGCCGATGCCGGTTCATGGTAATTCTAGTGTCCTCTCCACTCTTTTTTCTACCTCATGTGAGATGTCTGCTCCCTGTGCCTCTCCTAGAGGGGACATGGAGAGAATTTTTAATCAATCTCAAGTTAATCTTACAGGAGTTTTTTGTTTCAGCCTTAGAAACGCTAATTGCATTAGCCTTAAGACCAAAAATTTGACTAACTGGGAGGAGCCATTGCGGTCCAATTAGGTCTCAGAAAACATTATCAATGCTGTATTGAGCAAAGTAGCTTCGGGGAAGCAATCAGGCTCAGGGACCCCCGCAAACAGCAGCTCTGCTCTTAACATAACTACCTTGGCTATTATCTCCGAGGTACTAATCCCAGTGCCTCCTTCTTCTAGTAGTATTTATAATGCCACTCATTTTAAGGCCTCTCCTTACTGTTCCCCTAATCTTGGTTTCCCCCCAACATTTACGCCTTGTCAGGATCATTCTTGGGAGAAACATCAAGTTGCTAAAGGTTTCTCCCTTTCCCCCTCTCTTAAGAGGTATGTTTATAACTTTAACAATAGTGCCAGCTCCTCTACAGGAGTAGGTTGGTCCTGGTTTCAGTGGCTGATTTCCAATGAAAAGGGGGCTTCAGCCGATATTTCTGCATTGGCTCAGTTGCTAGGAGCCAAAAGTTGGCTGGCTAATATTTCTGGTACTGTTAGGGAAAGTGAACAAGGTAATAGACTTACATCTGTTTCATTCAACTCTCTGTTGTATAATGCCGCATTGCCTCCTGCAATGGTCTGTGTCCAATCCCCTTTCTTATTCCTTTTGGCTGAGGCCACCTCATCGGGGATGCTGGATTGTTCTCATACTACCTGTCTCTTATCTGAGTGTTGGAATGGTTCCTGGACTGTAGCAGTGGTTATGAAAATTCCAACTTTCGTCCCAATCCCGGTCACTGCGGATCCTGATAAATTCCCTATTGTTGAGCTACTTAGAGTCCGCAGAGATTTTGGGATCACAGCGGCTATAGTGACAGCCGTAGCGATATCTGCTGCTGCAGCGATTACAGCCGGAATGGCTATGGCCAATCAAGTACAAACTGCTGCCACCATTAATCAAGTTGTCCAACAAACTTCCACTATACTTGAATCCCAAAATACAATTAATCAACATATTTTGTCAGGGATTTTAGCTGCCAACCAAAGAATAGATTTACTCTAAGCTCAGGTAAAAGAATTGGCTGACTTAGTACTTTTGGGTTGTGTTGACCAACGTGCACATTTATGCATAACCTCTGTCAGATTTAATGATTCCAGGAATGCTTCCCGCATCATTGGCGAATATTTGGCTGGAAGTTGGTCCATGGAAGCGGAAGACATGATCCAGTCTCAACTAACCCAGATAGCTGTCTTGAATAACACCCGTGTTGATCCCGTGACTTTGGGTCAATTCACCGATTGGATATCTTCTGCTTTTTCCTTTTTTAAAGAGTGGGTGGGGGTAGACATTTTTGGTGCAATGTGTTGCTTCGGTATGTTTCTCTGTTTGTGGTTTCTCTGTCGCCTCAAGGCCCGCAATGCTCACGATAAGGCTATGATCATCCAAGCTCTTGCTGCTTTAGAAAATGGCAATTCACCTCAAGTCTGGCTTGCGCAGCTTAAACAGTAAATCTTTGACATGGCCGTTGCACCCCAAGTTATTATAACATTGCACTGGGATCAGCATGTCTTTCCTCATTATTCTCTTGGTGTTGGAAAGCCCTTGCACTCTGCCGGTCTTGCTGCCATTGCACGCAGGTGGGTTTCCACACTAATGCTTCTCTATCGCCTTAAAGTCCGTGCCTTTCTTTCAGGGTGCTGTCAACTCGTTTGTCGTTGTGTACAGCCACAGAACAGCCTCAGCTGTCCCCCTTCGTCCACCTTCATCACGATGCAGGATGCGAGGCAAAGCACTGCACTTGAGTGATCCCTCAACGGACCTCAAGGAAAGCATGTCCTATTGCATGCGGGTTTGACGTCCACACCCCCGCCCTACAAAAAAAGGCGTCGGCTGATATGGGGTCAGGTCTGGGGAAGGCGCCTCCTTAGGACTGAACCATACATTGCAGCCACTTCTGCACAGTAGGATAGGACCTCTACTTTCGCCTGCATTGTTTTATAAATTAGAAGGGGGAACTGTAGTAAGCCATTGTTGTAAATTGTGGCCGCCATTAGAAGATGGCGCCGGCTTCCACTGTGGCCTGTGATAAATCAAATTCCTTTGTGGAGAGTTGGCACGCTATCTCTTGCCACCCTATAAGAAAGACCCACGCGGCGGTTTAAGATTGGTACGTGGGAGGCTTTATTAGGCTGTGCTTGGGCCCTCGGGAGGAAGGAGAAAGGAAGAAGAAGAAAGAAAGGGAGTCACTAAAAGATACTTAAATCAAGGCCTGAATAAACTGCTGAAAGAAGATTCCTGAGTTGCGTCTTCCTTGCGGGCAAGGGGTCGCGACATAGCAACTTGATTCTGAAACTTGCCCTGAGACTTCTCAATATTACAAGATGCCTTTACATAGAAGGGACTGCTTGCTGCACCATTTCAGTCACAAGACACTTGGAAGCTAATGGCAGATACACATGGCCCCACCACAAATGTTTTATCACACACCTGCCCACTACTGCTCTAGGCCCAGTACTCAGCAGCCTCCAATTTATTGGCATCTCTGTTCTACACCATTTTCATGAAACCCAGTCAATCAAGGCACTGTCTGGTATACTCATGATCAGCAACAGTTCATCCAAAGGTTCTCCAGTGCCACCTGGTCATGGGAATTTCAAAAATTTCTTGGTATTTATCTAGCCATTTTTGAAAGATGAAGTTGGATGCACTGTGCGTTTCAAATCAATCAAGAACCAATAAATTTTGAGGAAGCTCATGTCAATAAAAGACAATGGAGAATTCTCAGAGGCAAGGCTTCCCAAAGAGTGGCTAAATGGTCACGTGAATCCAGGCCCATTGATGTCTACAATGTAAGGTCCATGTGTGTTTTGACTCTCAACTATGGCTGCCAAGTCTTTCAGAATAAAATCATGTGATACCTTGGCTGTGATTCCCAGTGCTTTGTGGAAATACAACCTGGGCATACATCTCAGTTTCCAAGGGTGACTCTCATGCGTAGTCTCTTAACATCCCAACACAATTCATGGCAATACTTCTCTGAGGTCAGTTCCAGAACTCAGTCTCTTAGGGGAATCACACCAGAGATCATGTCAAGGTGGACCCAGTCATCTCTTCCAACCACCACACAAATGACCACAATTAAAACCAACACACTCTCACATGGTCCTCATGATATTTCATATAAACACTCTTCATAACCTCTGGTTGGATGTTTCGATGAGGGGCGCAGACCAAGACAGTCTCCAAAACAATCTCCCTTGCCTCTAATTTGCCTAAAATCAGGGTGGCTTGGACACCCTTCCTGTGAACCTGGTGTGATCACATAGGCCTGCTGTTAATACTTCTCTGCTTCTCCAATTTGAGGACTACTGTGGGGTTTAGATTCTTTGTCTGAATTGGAGACATGAGGAAACCCAAGCACCTATGGGCTAGCCTCTGCAGGGCTTTGAAGAAATTATTTGACCCAAAGCATTCCTATTCTAACTTGATGTAGGTCTGGAACCTCACAAAGGAAGGGGAGAGACTTCATACAGAATGACTGCTCTTTTGGCTATTTTGGTTTTGGATGCACACATGGAATCTTTCTTTAGATCCATCAGGTGCTGAGAATCTAAGCCTAAGCCTCACACAGGGCCAAAAGGCTGATTCAGACACATCCTTTCCAATGGAATTAAGCAAATAGCTTCAGGTGATGCCCATTCATTTCCATGTGAAAACAGTTTTTTTCAGGCATCAAAAAGGGGTGGCCTGAGGCAAAGACCTTTCAGACATTGAGGGCAGCAGAACAATTGATAATTAAAAGGCCCAAAGGTTTTCTCCACTGAGACTATCCTGATCACACTGGTATCAGAGTTTTCTGAGATGCTCGCCATTCCCTTCAGCTATCCAGTACATGACGATGTCACAGGGCTTGGAAGTGGTACATATATTGGACACAAAACCATGAGCCTATTCTGGAGAGTGGCCAGAATTCAGGAAGAAAGCAGAAACTTTGAAAGATAGCAAGTGTTGCCCATCGATAAGGTAAGCTGAAATCCATTCATAAATTGGGCAGGATGAATGCTGGGAAGCTTTCAACTAGACAGGACATATCAATTGATGCATTCTCTTTTCTAATGTCTACAACCATGGACACCGTGGGATACACAGACATAGAAACACTCGCCTTGTCAAACGACTTACTCGAAACAGTCTACACCAAACCAAACATACCGACTTTCCTACCTATTCTGAGAACATGAGACAAATCCACAAACTCACACCCACACCCACAAAGGCACCTCCTTCCCCAAAGTAGGTCTGTGACTATCCAGAGTTTCTCTGATTGTGGGCCATATTTTCTTCCCCCAAAATGGCCTGTCCTGTCTCAGATCTGGTCTCTTTGGTCAACATTGTGAAGTACTGAGGAGACAGCGGTGATCCAATACCTGCTTTCTCAGTAAAGGCGACTTTTCAGAGCTTTCTGGCATTTGGCCATCCTCACATCAGTATGTACCAAGAAAGACTAAATCTGTCCTTGGTAAATCCAAGAAATTGAGACCTATGGGAGTGGGACTGGGAGTGGATTTGGGTGACTGGCTTCCTGGATCCCAAGTTCAGAGAGTTCTGTCTCTAAGGATGTTAGGTGAGGTCACTTTCTTCAGGAATTGAATAAGGTCACTGCCTTGGCAACCACGTTGTTCTAACAGTTGTTTCAAAGTGTCCCATGAAATTAAGGCTGCCCCTACTTCCTGTGACACTTTCACAACTTAGAATGGTATATCAACCATAGGCACCCGGGAACAGCTCTCAACACAGGCCTGGTTTGGTCCTTCTTCTCTAAATTAAGAAGACAGAGGCTGATTCAGACACATTCCTTCATCCTGACCAGTTTTTTTACAATGGAAGATGACTTTTGCTCTCTCAGTTCCTACATAGCTGCCTACAACTTCTGCAGGGATCATTTTTGCATGACCTTTGAGTTTCTCAGTAGTTGGAATGAATCCTACATTTTTGTATTGTAAGACCATCTCTGTCCCTGCTCTTCTGTAAAGTTAGATTGAGGCAACAGTGAATGGTTAGGGTTAATAACAGGTTTGATTTGGGTTAGGAATCATTCAGCTGAATGAAAAATGGTATTGATAACCTGCGATAATTACAAGAATATATAGGTAAAATATAAGTACGAAAACAGAAATCTAGGTAAGATTTAAAACCCAGAAGTGTATTAGGACATTGATTGTGATACTTAGCTTTGATATATTTTCTGCACAGATGTCTCAGGTACATCGATATACAATTGCATTGGACCTTGTGCCTTGGATGATTGATTGTGAAAGATAACATCCTGTCAAAAAGTGATAGTCGGTAAGATTAAGAAGATAGTCGGTAGTTTAGAAAGGATAGTGAGTATAGAATTTGCACCAAAAGTTCTTTAGCTATAGCTTTTCGGGTATAGAGTAAATGTAAATGTCAGCACATGTGAAGAGTCAGTCACAAAGATGAACTGGGAAAAGTATGTAGGAAAATAGATATCAATAGAGACATTAGGAAATCTGGCAAAGTATAGTCATTAGTGAAAAGTTAGTAAAATAGGTAGTTGTCTCTTCATGTTTTTCTGTATACTTAACTTCCCTCCCTGCCCTACCCAAGGAAAGTATATAAGCCCTGTTTAAGCTGTTCTCAGGACTCTCTGCTATATTTAAGTGAGCTCTGAGCCCCAGCATGCTGGACCCCCAATAAACCCTTTGCTTTTGCATGAGACAGTCTCTTGGAGGTCTCTTCGCCTGACACTTTACATATGGAGGTTCCACCGAGTTCTGGGAGCAGCGGACGAGAGACCCCAACAGGCTCCTCTCGGGATTCGTAAGGCGCCTCTTTCTGGTGTCAGGTTTCAGGTTAGGTCTTGGCAAAATGGCTGTCAATAAAGAGCGTGAGCTCTCTCTCACGGTGGCTGACAGATGTGTCACAGAGCCACAGGCAACCACCCTGAGGGACACCCCAGAGGACTCTGAAAATCGAGGAACAATAGTCTCCTTAACTCAGTGATATTTTGTTTCAGATTCGGTATTGCCAGCCCATCAGGTATTGCCGGCTACTCAGTCCTCGTCTCAGTGTTGGACGTCCATTGCCTGTCTTTATTGTCTTGTCTTGTCTGTGTCATCTGTCGTTGCTTTTACTGTTTGTGCATTTTTCATTATGGGAAAGAGCACTTCAATGCCTCTGTCCCTGACCCTTGATCACTGGACCAAATTCTGCTTAAGGGCTCAGAATCTTTCTTTTTCAGTAAACCGCTGGACCTGGCAGACTCTCTGTGCCTCAGAATGGCCCACATTTGGATTCGGATGGCCCTTAGAAGAATTTTTCTACTTCTCAGTAATTTAAAAAGTCAGAGATATTGTCTTTCAGGAAGGGCCACATAGCCATCCAGATCAAAAGCCATATATCTTAACCCGGCATTACCTCTGCAAATCTCCTCCATGGGTGAAGCCTTTCTTTGCCCCTGCCCCCGCTCCTAATCTTTCCCCCACGATCTCTCAAACCCTCTGCTCCTCCTCCTCCTCCACCCTCTTTTCTGCCTAAGTCACAAGATTTAACTCTACTGGACTCTCATCCCTCTCCTTATCCCTTGCCCTGGTCTCCCAACCCCCAACACCCTCTAAGTGATTCCCCTGCTGCTGACTCAGCCTCTCCGCCATTGGAGGAAGCTAAGCCAGCCCAGCACCCTCCAGAAAACTCCCCCGTGGCACACACAGCCCCTCCTCCCCTGGAGGAACCTGGCCCGGCTAAAGGAACTCACCGGAATGAATGATTGAAAACCCTGGAACTCCCGTGATGCTCCCCCTCCGTCCCTATGTGCCAATGATTGATGATGGTCATGGGGAAAAAATGCAAGCCTACCAGTATTGGCCTTTCTCCTCTTCAGACCTATATAACTGGAAAAATAACAATCCCCCTTTTACCGAGGACCCCACTCGTCTCTCAGGTGTGGTTGATTCATAGATGTTTTCACACCAGCCTACTTGGAATAACTGCCAACAACACCTAGGGACTCTCTTCATGACAGAGGAACAAAAGAGAATCCTCCTGGAAGCTAGAAAATAATATCCTCAGACCAGGTGGGTGACTGACACAACTTCCCAACATATTCAACCCGGCTTTCCCTAGAATCGACGAAACAGGGTCCCCAATACCTTTGAAGGTAGGGAGCATCTGTTCACTTATCTCCGGGCTCTAATAGCGGGTATCTTAGTGGCTGCTAGGCGACCAACTAATTTGGCCAAGGTAATAGAGTTTATTCAAGGGCCTGACGTATCTCCCTCTATGTTTCTATGGAGAATTATGGAGGCATATAGGAGATATACTCCTTTTGATACTCAGGCAGAGGCTCAAAAGGCATCTGTCATGATGGCCTTTATTGGGCAAGCTGCCCTGGATATTTAAAGAAATTTAAAACACTTAGATGGATTACAAGATATGACTTTGAGAGATTTAGTCAGCGAAGTCAAAAAGGTATACTATACGAGAGAAACTGAAGAAGATAAAGAAGCAAAGGGAGGATAAAAGAAACAAAAGACAGACTAAGGAATTGACTAAGGTCCTGGTCACAACAACAAATAGGCCAGAAATAAGAAACATGGAGACAGGAAGGGATACCTGGGCCCAAACTAGAGGCCACCCCTGGCCTCAGATCAATGTGCCTACTGTAAAGAAAAAGGACACTGGGCCAAAGAGAGCCCTAGAAAGAGACAGCCACGCCAGCCAGCCATTCTGACTCTGGAGGATGACTAAGAAAGTTGGGGATCAGATCCCCTCCCCGAGCTCAGGTTAACTTTTGAAGTGGAGGGCACCCCAGTAAACATTGAAGTGGATACAGGGGCAATATACTCAGCCATTAAGGCCCCATTTTGCCCTCTATCAAATAAAAGGTCTCTAATTCAAGGGGCTAATTGCAGTAAATATCGGGCTTGGACAACTAAGAGGACCTGGGACCAGGGGAAAGGAAAAATCCATCACTTCTTCCTAGTAATTCCAGAATGCCCGGCCCCATTGATGGGCAGAGTTCTGCTCAGCAAGCTCCAGGCCAAAATAACTTTTAACCCTGAAGGCCCCCAAGTGGAATTTCTAAATCCTTCAGTAAAAACTCCTATATTCACAGCTCTAACTATGTCAGTAGATAATGTACACTAAATCACTCACCTTAGTTCAAAGAAACTACATTCATTCATGAAGGATCAAGAACAGAGTTTTCCACTAACCAACTCACAGTTAAAGGAAATAACTGAATGGTTAACAAAAGCCTGTCAGGTCCATCAATTGGTTAATTCTTATCCTTCCAAGCTTCCTGCAGGAAAGCACCTATGAGGAACCAGACAAGGACAATTCTGGGAAGTGTACTTTACTGAAATAAAGCCAGCAAGTTATGGACTTAAAAATCTCCTAGTCTTTGTAGATACATTTTCAGATGGATTGAAGCCTTTCCCACCAAAAAAAAAAAAAAAAAAAAAGGAAAAAAAGAAAAAAAAAAAAGAAACAGTGTAAATTGTGGTGAAGAAGATCCTGGGAGATATTTTTCCAAGATACGGCCTGCCTAAAGTAATAGGGTGTGATAATGGACCCGCGTTCATAACCCACATAAGTCAGGGGTTAGCCAGGACCTTGGGGATTTATTGAAAGTTACATTGTGCTTATAGACCCCCGAGTTCAGGACAGGCAGAATGAATGAATAGAACCATTAAAGAGACCATAACGAAATTAAGCTTAGTGACCAGCATAAAATATTGGACTATGCTACTGCCTTATGAACTGTTTCATGCAAGAAATACTCCCTCTGTTTCTTTGTGTAACCTCACCCTCTATGAAATTTTCTATGGTGCCCCTCCTCCAGTAAGGGACCTAACTCCAACTCTAAGACCTAACGATCCTTTTCACACCCCCTTGCTTGACAGACTTAAAGCTCTTGAAAGAACTCAGGATACCTGTGAAAACAGATGGCCACTGCCTAACAACCTGGGGACGAGAGGACTCCAAATCAACATCAAGTAAGATACTTCTTCTATGTAAGACGACATCAGGTGTCATCCCTGGAACCCCGCTTGAAAGGACCATACCAGGTGCTACTTATAACACCTACAGCGGTAAAGGTAGACAGAATCATTTCCTGGATCCATACCTCTCATCTCAAGCCTGCGGCCTGTTGAGACTCTGGCTGGAAACTGGAAAAGACTGGTAACCCTTTCAAATTGTGTATTCCTCATATTATTGCTACCTATAAACTCTGTTTGCTCAACCATGTAATTTCTTTTCTCCAATCTCAAATTGGACAAGTTAAACTTATGTTAATACCCCACTAGCAGACATAAAATGTGACACCCTCCAATGATCACTTTTATGACTAAAAGTAGCCAGAAGAAGAAGTGTGGAATGAAAGGTTAATAAAATAGGCACTTGTCACTTCCTGTTTTTCTGTACGCTTAACAAAACACTGTTGAAATCTTGAGAAATGTTTGCTAATCTTGTTCCCAGAATGTGCTGTCCCCAACGGCCAAACTACAGAATGCACTCCCTCACCCGGTTGCGTGCAAACTGCCCACTCGCCCTGATCCATTAATAAAATTCCCTCCCTGCCCTCTTCAAGGAAAGTATATAAGCTCTGCTTAAGCTGTTCTCAGCGCTCTCTGCTCTATTCAAGTGAGGTATGAGCACCAGCACGCTGGACCCCCAATAAACCCTTTGCTGTTGCATGAGATAGATTCTGGGTGGTCTCTTCCTCTGACGCTCACCTGACATTTACTTGGATGATTGAATGTAGAAAAGAACATGCATTCAAAACGGGATAGTCAGTAAGATTAGGAATATAGTTGGTAGGTTTAGGAAGAAGAGTGAATATTGGATTTGGAAAAAAAGTCCTTTAGCAATAGGGTTTCATATAGAGAGTGAATGTAAATGTCAGCACATGTGAAGAGTCAGTCACAATGATGAACTGGAGAAAACATGTAGGAAAGCAGATATCAATAGAGACATTATGAAATCAGGCAAAGCATAAAGTTAGTGATAGGATTACACATTCAACAGGGTTGACTTTAATTATATAATCTTAGGAAAAAAGAAATATGTAGTCATCAATAGGATTGACATTTGAGAGCATTAGGCAAGTGGACATGGATGATTTTAGTAATGCAGGTTCACTTTCCATTTAGGTTTTGGTACAATCATAAGTGTGACCTTTGCATTTTGTGTTCAGAATATTACTGTGATACAATGTATATGTAGATCAGGTGACATGAGTATTTCTCGTAACCATTTCTGGGAGCAATATTTTGAAGACGTATAAATTAGTATTGGGGGTACAAAAAGTTGTACCCTGTGTCTATGAATATAGAGGTTTCCTGGCCTAAAGACATTTTGAGAAACTGCCTCTGAGGCTGGGCACTTGAAATAAATGTTGTTGTCAGTAGCTTTAGCTTCCTTTGTAGTGAGACCATCAAAGCTAGATATGCATCTATGTGACCTGAAGGACATGTGTTCTTATTTTCCAATGAACATGGTGCAGCAGTGACGAATTCTCTTTTTGTAGGTAAACAATGGCCATTGGGGCTAAGCCTCTCCCCGTGTGGACTGTGAAGCCCTTTGGTCATACTCCACTTTTAATGGTCTTTCTTGCTGCTACAATGGGAGTTTGGTATTGGCTTCACAAAATAAAAGGAGTTCAAATGGGTCGCAGTGCTGCACGGCATTCTGTCACATGTGGTTGGTCAGTGTCTGCTGGAGAACGCACCAACCAGGCTTCTATCCCACATAGCTTGCGCCCTTGTCCATAGCAACCTGATTCTGAACATTGCCCAGAAACGTCTCCATATACCAAGATGCCTTTTTATATAATTGTCTGCTGGCTGCACCATGTCAGTCACAGGACATTTGGAAGCCAATGGCAGATCTCCATGGCCACAGCACAGATGTATTATCACACACTTGCTAACCACTACTCTAGGCTCACTACTCAGAAGGCTCCAAATTACTGGCATCTCTGTTCTACAGCATTTTCATGAAACCCAGTCAATCAAGGCACTGTCTGGTATACTCCTGATCAGCAATAGGACATGGAAATGTTTTTCAGTGCCACCTGGTCAAGGGAATGTCCAAAATTTCATGGTATTTATCTCGCCATTTTTCAAGGATGAATTTGGAGCCACTGTGAGTTTCCCATTCATCCAGGAACCATAAAATTTTGAGGAAGCTCATTTGAATGAAACCTCTGGAGAACTCTCACAGGCAAGGCTTCCCAAAGAGGGGGCAAAAGGTCACATGAAGCCAGGCCCATTGAGGTCTACAATGTGAGATCCATGTGTGTTTTGTCTCTTAATTATGGCTGCCAACTCTTTAAAAATAAAATCATGTAATATCCTGGATGAGATTCCCATGGCGATGTGGGAAGCCATCCTGGGCCTAGAACTCAGTTTCCTAGGGCGACTCTCATACGTGGCCTCCTAAAATCCCAACATGACTTCATGGCAATACTTCTCTGAGTTCGGTTCCAGAACTCAGTCTTATGGGGAATCACACCAGTGTTCAAGCCCAGGTGGACCCAGTCATCTCTTCCAACCACCAACAAATGACCACAATTAAAACCAAAACACTCTCAAATGGCCTTCAGCTTCTTCCATATAGACACTCAACATAAATTATATAACTGGTTCCAACTTTAAATAATGGATTGAATTGTTATCTGAAAATATACAGGAAATCTTATATTGATATACAATCATTCATTCCAACCAGTTATACATCTAATGGTAATTTTAGGGTTATGGTTTATCATGAAGAGTGTGGGAGTTTTGCTTCAAATTTTTTATGGAAATCGAAAATAATGTGTTTGGAAAGAAGTCTCATGAGAAGAACAGTCAAGAAACCTGGAGGAATATATGTGTTCTGAAGCAGGAAATGATTGAAAGTGAAACAAATGCCTATTAATTTGTGAACATGTGGATGAAATATATATCCTATGGTGTGCATAAACTGAAGAAATAGTAATGTACCAGTGTTAAATAAAATGAACTTCAAAATACACATGATGTCCCATAGGAATCTATTTGCATTGATGTTAAACTGGGCCAGCTACTGTAGAAATATTAGGATTTTATGCACCATTCACTGAAGTTACTTTTCAGTACTAGAAAACAAATATGTATTTCAGGTGGATGTATATTTCTGAGAATAATCTTGTGAAGTTGATTATGAATCCACATACATGAACATGAATGAATTTAGGTAGTGTATATAGGATACATATATTTTATATTTTGAAAAATTTGGAGAGTATATATATATATATATATATATATATATATATATATATATATATATACACACACACTAAACACAAACACAGACAATAAAACGTAGCAATATATATGCCAATCGAAATTCTTCATGAAATATATATCACCCACTGTTGCAAAAATATTTATTTTACTTAACATGGATTTATGTACAATGTTTTTCTACTAGGAGGCTCCCCCATACGTTGAATTTTCAGTTCCAACAGCGTTTAGGAGAAGTGATCTCTTCTCACAATTTGAATCTGCTAAGTCAGCCACCTCACAAGAATATACGTGTGATACCATGTAGGATTCTATATGTGCATATAAAATACATGTGGTGAATAGGCTACAGAGAAAGGGAGCCAGGTATTCACATATTTTTTAACTTTAAAAACACATGGAGAATTATTTCAATTAAAAATTAGCTAGATTTATAACACCTACCCTATATCATGCAAAAGGCAACTCCAACTATACACCATGCCTCCTCTGAACTGCTTGTATTTCTATTCTATTTGGGTTATTTTCCTCCATCATATTAGTATTAGTAGTCATAGTCTAGTAGGATATGGATTAGTGCCAGGGGTCCCGGCCGGCAGGACACATCAACGTGGGCATCGAACATAGTTGGGGAGGAATGAAGGGACAAGAGACAGGAGAGATGACAGCCAGACAGGAGTTCTGATCAAGCTGCAAACTTTTATTGTTCTCACAGGGTGTTTATATGCTGCCGATGGGAAAACTCTCTTATCGGCAGTTGCTGGATGTCTTCACAGGGTTAGATAACCTCAGGATATTTCAGCAAGACAGATGGCGACAGGATGTCTCAGGGAGATAGATGGTTGTGGGATATCTCCCAGGCAGGATGTCTCCCAGGGGACTGTTTCTTGTAAGTGTCAGGCTATTCTTTGAAGGAGAACTTCCTTCTAGGCACTGACATCTCCCCCTTTCTTATATAAAATATTTGACCTACCTTACCGGCCATGTTTTTAGGGGGGGGTTAGAAGATCTGTTTGTCTAGGAGGCCTTAGAATATCTCCTGATCCGAGCAAGCATCTTTACTAGCAGATTTCGTGGTGGCCTTGGCATGTTTTTGGAGGAGATGGCCTTGAAGGGGAAGCATGCCAACCGCCATGCACCAGAGCGTGTCACTCAGAGGTCTTGTGTTTGAGGATCCGTGGATCCATCCTTTTGCAGTCCTTCCTGCACCCTCCGATATTATGGCCTAACGTCCTCACTCCATGGGTGAGTCTTCCCCCAAGCCGAAGGGCCCATGGAGACGAACCCTTATGGCAAGGGCAGAAGATGGTTTGTCAGAGCTTTTACTTATAGTTTTATGTAAGAAAGAGAGATCTGTGGGGTTGTAAACTTAAGAAATAAGCCTGTGAGAAGGGTAGAACATCCTTTTAAAAGTTGACAGCGTGGTCTTCCATCTCCAGATGATGATAGTGGATCTGTATGGGCTTAGAGGCCATAATATTAATGTGTTCTTTAATAAATTGTACCACACTGTTTATAATGCAGGGTCCTATGGTCACCATTAAACGTAAACCCAGCAAAGGGCCTAATAGGGGAAGAAGGTAGGGTAGAAATCCATTAAGCTTAGTCCAGAGGGGATTTTCAAATAGTTCTCTTCATCTCTTTTCTAGATCTTCTTGAAGCTGCTTAAATTTAGTGCATACTATGACTGATTTATTGGCATAAAAGCAGCATCGTTCCCCTAAGGCCAATCAAATATCTCCCTGGTTAGCAGTCAGCAAATCTAAGCCTCGTCTGTTTTGAAGGAACACTTTTGCCAGGAAGTCTATTTGGTCCTACAAATCTTTAATGGTTTCTGATAGAGTTTGTACATCATTTTAAGTTGTTGAGACATGCGATGGTAAGGGTGTATAGCCATGCCAAAGCTAGTGTACCTGTGCCCACAGCAGCTGTTATTCCAAGGCTGGCAATAAGTGGTAAGGCCTGTATCACCCGCCTCTGTCTTTTGACTAAGGTGTCTAGGCTAGAGGTTCGTCTCCTGGGACAATAGTTATATCAGGGAGTAATAAGGCAAGAACACAGTCACTGGTCCAATTCGCTGGAAGCCTGGGGAAGGCCACATTTCCTCCACACATAACAACTGTGCCATTGGGGGGACAAAGAGATGGGATGGGTGAGGAATAATTTTGTACTGTTGAGCAATTTCCAAAGGAAGTAATTCCAAAATCCATATCATAGGTATTATTCTGCATCGCACCTAAAAGACATAATGTAAAAGTGCCTATAGGCTATTTTTTAAAGGGAAATCCGGGTTGGCATGTATTATCATTGTCCATAGTAGAATTAATAGGAACTGCCATAGGAATGCTTGCCCCTGTTGTCATGCAGAGCCAGCAATTACCAGCAAGGGTGGGGTTGGAATTACTAAGGAAGGAGAAGGTAGTTTGCAAAATATCTAATGTATTGGTATCTAAACCTGGGAACTGGGATTTCGGCTACATTAAGGGATGATATGTGAGCTCAGGGATTTGGGGTTTCAAAAGTTTGATTATCTGAGGATGCTTGACAGAATAAGTGGGTCCTCTACCATCAGAGACCCCTGTAGGGGCCTTAATGGGCCAGTCGGAAGGTTTTCCGACAGTGCCTTGGCACCCAGCTGACTGTAGCTTGGTGTATTTGCCTTCTCCTCCCCGGTCAAAGAGAACGGGGGTATAATGAATAGTGGCCCCCCCTGCTTCATGAGTTTTAATTAGGGAGGCTTCAAAAAATCATTTTCCCTGCTTGTTAACACAAATTGAGGCCGACACATAACAAGAGACATGCATCGCCTGGGTATGCGTACGGGTTGCAGAACAATTTTGGAGAGCTTTACTTGTACTAGGGGGAATAATCTTTGGCTTGTTAACACATACCCATTTAGGCTGATGAACTCCTCTGAGTTTACGTTCAACCTCGGCACGGAGGTAAGCCACGTTAGTCATGCAGTCAGCAGTCTGGGTCCAACTAGTGGAAGCCTGAGTCCAAGATCCTCCCTTGCATTCACGGGGGCGGGGGGGCAAAAAGGTACTCGATGATGTTGGAAGGTG
Source organism: Callospermophilus lateralis (assembly GCF_048772815.1). Classification (NCBI taxonomy): domain Eukaryota; kingdom Metazoa; phylum Chordata; class Mammalia; order Rodentia; family Sciuridae; genus Callospermophilus; species Callospermophilus lateralis. The sequence goes on along the minus strand of NW_027512374.1, from coordinate 278,106 downwards.
GAGGGCCAAGGCCTCCGTGCACAAACCTGTTCAGCATAAGTTCCTTAAGCAGGATCCTCACACAGATTGTTGGATGTATCCGAAAAAGAGGAAAAATTGTACTCATGGGGAGGGCCTCCGTCCCCGGTTTGAGGTAAGTCATTAACCTGTTTAACCAGGTGTTCTGTTAATCATCTTGGGGCTGCTAGCTCTTGGTCCAAAACACAAGCTGAGCCTCGTTCCCAGATGAGGACAGGATCTGGGCGTTTCCATTTATTTGTAAGGGGATTTCGCCACATAACAGGTGGGTGATCAGAATTGGAAAAGGGATGCCAGTGTCTGTCTGCAGCCGAAAGGCCTTCACTGTCTAGGGTAAGAAAAAAAAAAGGGCAAATAATGCATGGTTAAGGCAATGCCTGTGAGTGGTAAATACAAGGGCGGAAGCCTTAAGGCGGGATAGCCAAGTCTTTAAGGTTAGGTGGAACGTTCCACAATGCCTCGGCCCTGAGGTTTGTATTGAATTCCAGTAGTATGACAAAATTGCAAGGTAGCACAAAATTGTTTAAAATTGGCACTGGTATATGGAGGACAATTATCTGTTTTAATATGTATTGGTTTACCCATTATGGAAAAGGCTGAAACAAGATGAGAAAGGACATCTTTGGTAGCCTCTCCAGAATGTGGTGATGCAAAAATAAAGCTGCTGAAGGTATCGATAGAAACATGTATATATTTGGTTTATCCAAATTCAGGAAAAGGAGTAACATCCATTTGCCAAACCTGATTTGGCAGTAATCCTCAGGGGTTAACTCCCAAGTGTTGAATCGGGAGAGAGAGAGCGCAAGCAGGGCATTCTTTTACTATTTCTCGTGCCTGTTGCCTGGTAATTTTACAAAGTAATCAAAGGCTCTGGGAATTTAGTTGGTGAAGATTGTTTAGCTCCATGGCCTTTTGAATGGAGCCACCAAAAATTGGAAAGATGGTAGGAGTTGCTGCATCAGCTTAAGCATTACCTGTGTTAGAGGACCGGAAAGATCAGAGTGTGCCCTGATGTGTCCTAAGAAAAATGGGTCTTGTTTGGCCTGAATTAGCTGCTGAAGCTGGTGAAACAGAAAAGCCGCATTGGAAGAAGCTTTAATGGCGGGTGAAATCTACAGCAGGGGCACAGAATGAGCAATGTAGGCACTGTCTGTATGAATATTAACAGGATTATCACAAAATGTTATAAAAACTTGTGTTATGGCAAACAATTCCACAAACTGTGCTTAATGATAGACAGTATCAAAGGTGGTAGGCTGGTTATTTACAACAAAGACCGCACAGCCATTACTGGAACCCTCTGTAAAGACAGCAAGGGCTTGAGGACTGGGAGCCTTTTGAGTAATTTTGGGAAAAATGAATGGATGTATCCGGACAAAATGTAAAAGGGTGTCATTGGGGACATGGTTATCAATTGTTCCCAAATGGCCTGATTGGGCAATACCCCATTCATCCCCTCTCTGTAGTAAAAATTGGGTTTGGTGATTAGTATATGGAATTAAAATATTATCAGGGTCTTTGCCAAAATGTTGTCGAGAAAGCAAACGACCTTTAATAATAATAGAAGCTACCTGAGCAAGATAAACGGTAATAAACTTGGAGGATGTGGTGGATAAATGGACCCAAAGCAAGGGGAAGCCTTTATTTTTAAAATATGGATATCCTGTCAAAATTTTTCTGAGGGTATATGAGGAGCGTGTAAAAGAACCAGAACCAGAGGAAGGTTATAAGAAATTTGTGTAACAAACTGTTTGGCAATGGCTTCTGTGACTTGGTTTAATGCCTGTCATGCCTCGGGAGTAAGCTTTTGAGGGGAAGAGGGGTAGGAATCACCTCTCAAAATATCATTAAGAGGCAAAAGTACACAAGTGGGTAATTTTAAATATGTTCTTAGCCATTGAATGTCTCCCAGTAATTTTTGAGAATCATTAAGGGTGTGAAGATGGTCCACACGTAGTTGTATTTTAGGAATTTGGATCTGATTATCTTGAAGTTTAAGGCCCAAATAGGTATAAGGGTCCTGTCTTTAAACCTTATCAGGAGCTATCTGTAGTCTCAAGGTAGTGAGTGTTTTCTAAAGGTCCAAGTAACAATTATTAAGGTCATGGTAATTAGGTGCAGCAATTAAAGAATCATCCATATTATGTAAAACATAAAATTGTGGTCATCACTCTCTCACAGGGTCTACTGCTTGAACAGCTTATTTTTAGCAAAGACTAGAGCTGTTGGCCATACCTTGGGGAAGAACCTTCCATTGAAATCTCTGCATAGGGCCGTGGAAATTAATGCAAGGGAGACTAAAGGCAAAATAGGGTCTATCCTCGGGATGTAAAGGAATGGTAAAAAAGCAAACTTTTAAGTCAATAACCATTTTACAATAGTTTTTGGGAATAGCCAGTGGTGTGGAAATTCCAGGCAGTAGTGCTCCCATCAGGCACATAACTTTATTAATGGCACACAAATATTGTAAAAGACGCCACTTGCCTGATTTTTTCTTGATAACAATAGGAGTATTCCATGGTGAGGTTGAGGGCTCTACATGGCCGGCTGCCAGCTGTTCCTGCACTAACATGGAGGCAGCCTCCAATTTTTCTGGGGGGTAAGGGGCCACTGATCCACCCACACAAGAGTCTGAGTCTCCAAAATAATTTTAGCTGCATGGGGTACAGGAGGGTCAGGAACCGACACTAAAAATCAGAATACCCAAGTCCATATGTATTTGTTTTTTTTTATGGGTTTTATAGTCCCCACCCGTCTTTGTCTCAGTCTCACAAGGCCTGTACCAGGGACAAAATTCATACAAAGCATTTGATGAGTCACCATGGAATTGGGACTGGCAAGAATAACTTCCATTTGACTCAAAATATCTCGGCCCCATAGGTTAACAGGGAGGTCAGGAACAATGAAAAGAGTGACAGTCACCTTATTACCCTCTTTATCAGTCCAGCTAAAAGCCCTAGAACTGACATGAAAATTTTTTGACTCTTAACCCTTTTAGATCATTCAAGGATGGGGTGATGGGCCAACCTGATGGCCAGTATTTGTGAGAAATAATTGTGGCATCAGCTCCAGTATCTAGAATTCCTTGGAATTCCTTTCCTTCAATAAGTAAGGTAAGGGTGGGTCTATTGTGAGAAATGGGCTGAACCCAATATACATCAGAGGAGCCGAGGGAGGCTGTCCCCCGTTGTAGGTTTGGGCAGTGGAAGTGCCTCCTGAATCCAAGGGAAGGAATGTTAATTGTGCAAGTCTTGTTCCTGCTGGGATGGCCGCAACTCCATTAATAGCTGTTGCCAGTATTTTTATTTCTCCAGTGAAATCATTATCATTAATGCCAGGGAAGACCTGAACACCATTTAACGTAGCAGAGGCTCTTCCAAGAATAGGGGCACTCGTATGAGATGAAGGGGGACCCATAATTCTAGGGGGTATTATCTGGTGCCCTTGCATTGAGTCTAATATTGTATCGGTGGTAGCACAGAGGTCCAATCCTGCGCTGCCTGGGGTGGCTAGTTGGAGGGAGGCAATTGTGGGGAAGAATTTTGTGGTAGGTTTGGAGTTTGGGAGGGAACAAACCTTATTGCCCCTGGTTTTGTCCTGGGGGAGGTCGTGGCCAGGGGCTGGCCCCGCAGGGAGTTTCCTGAGAAGCAGGAAGAAATAGACTGTCTGAGGCCATTTGTCTTAGATCCACACTTACTGGCCCAGTGATGACATTTACCACATCTAGAACAAAGGGTAGCTGGGGGCGATTTAGCCCCAGTTTGAGGAGACGATATTCCTAGGCTTTGTTTGCCTTTAGGACACTTGCGTGCAAAATGGCCAGGTTGTTTACAAGTAAAGCAAGTACATGAGCCAGGATTGTGAAAGGCCTTGGTAAAGGGGGCACGTAGGGCGAGACCCATGGCATGGGCTGCACCCACCCCTGCACAGAGTCTAATAAAGTCAGAAAGTTTCCCTTTTTCCTTATGTGGTCGAAGAACATCCTGACATGCCGGGTTGGCGTTTTCAAAGACAAGATGTTTTACAAAAGTTCTTTCGCTTTCGCTTGGTCCAAGCAAGCAATCTGCAGCTAGGTTAAGCCGGGGAACAAAGTTTCTATAAGGGTCGTTGGGTCCTTGTCAAATTTTTGCCAAAGAAGTGGTAGCCGAGCCCGTTTGAGGGAGGCATCTCCAAGCATGTAAGCCAGCCATCTGAATCTGCACCAAAAGTCCAGCAGGGAAACGTGCCTATTTAGTTTTAGTGTCAAATGGCTCATAGCCCACTAGCTTAACATAAGTTCAGGATTTATAGGAGGCCTTAGTTAATTTTTTTTGAGCAGTTTCCTGACAGTGCTCCTTGAAATCTGCATTCCATAACAGGAAATCTCCGGCACTGAGGGTAGCTCGGTCTAAAAATTTCCAATCATTGGGAGTAAGCCATTGTGCGCTGTGGCTTTCTAATAAAGTCAACGTGTAGGGCACAGTGGGGCCATTGTAAGCTCAAGTCTTTTTATGTTTTTCAAGAAAACGCAGGCTTAATTTTTTGTAGACACTCTGGGTTCCTTCCTGCCTAGGGGTGAACTCTTCATCCTCTGAGTCCTGATCTCCTTGATCCATTTCCCCCGCTTCCTCCTCTTGATCCTCCTCTAAGTCTTTGACCTCAGCCTTTGCAGGCATATCTATCTGACTGCGGGTGACTGGGAAGGCGAGAACAGGCTGATGGAGTGGCTTAGCCTTTGTATTAGACCACCGTGGGCCAGCTTTCATTGACTCCATGCCTAAGGCTAATGAACAGAGCTCAGAGTCAAGGGATCTTAATTCTTTTAAAAGTTTGATCTGTTCCCGTCTATGTTGGAGAGACTCTCACAAGGGAGCCAGGCTAGGCAAGGGAAGTGGGGAAAAAATATCTGGGTGGCATTTTGCTCCTGAAGGGCTGGAGCACAAAAGGCAGGAGGGATATAGGAGGTAGGTAGATGTGTAAGTCCTATAGGCTGTGGCAGGGTCCTGAGAGGTGGCGCATCTTCTGAATGGTAGCTTGCTGCCTCCTTCTCCAAGGTAGCCTCCGTCCCAGGGGTCAATGTGTCTCTGGGATTTAAAACTCGATAAAGGCGTCTGGTAACCATTAGAGCCTTATTCATTAGGGTGGTATTTTGAGGGGGACCAGGAAGGTTCCCAGGGTCCTGGGGAGACTGAGGAGGGTCAATGTCTATACTAACTGATGGGCATGCCTTGGGGAGACGAGAGGTGTTTTGCATAGTCTCTTCTCCAATCCTGACAAGTTGTAAGGTACCATTGTCAAAGGGTGAACTTTTAAGAATTTCATTAATTAAGTTCCAGTAAGAAAATGTGGGAACTGGCACTTTTTCTGGGCCAAAGGTTTAATAATAATGTTTTAAACAGTCTCTTACTCTAAGCCATCTTTTACCATCAATGGTCACTTCAAGGTGAAACCATGGACACAATTCTCCTATGTATTAGAAAAAAAAATTTAAGTCCTTTTTCTTAACACGCACCCCCATGTCTTGAAGGACTCCTTGAGGCCTGACAAAAACAAATCATGTGGCGAAACTGCTTGTCCCATGGTGGGTCACTCACCGTGCGTCATCCCCACTCTCCTCCTGTATCTGTCTCTTGGTGGTGTCTGCTGAGGCAATCGCAAGCTCCACTTGATGAAGTCTTCCAGGAGGACGGGGTTCCCAATGAGTCAAAGGCTCGAGCCCCAGTCAGTGGGTGCCAGTAGTCCCTGCTGGAAAGACACATCAACAGGGGCAGCGAACCTAGATGCGGAGGAATGAAGGGACAAGAGACACGAGAGATGACAGCATGACAGGAGTTCTGATCAAGCTGCAAACTTTTATTTTTCACACAGGGGCATTTATATGCTGGAGATGGGAAAGCTCTCTTATCCGAAGTTTCTGGATGTCTTCACAAGGTGAGATAAACTCAGGATGTTTCAGGAAGACAGATGGCAACAGGATGTCTCAGGGACACAGTTGGCTACAGGATGTCTCCCAGACAGGATGTCTCCATGGGGGCTGTTTCTTGTAAGTGTCAGGCTATTCTTTAAGGTGAATTCCTTCTACCCCTGACAGTCAGGGATTCAGTATTTCGAATGGAAAATTGGAAAAAGAATCCAATGTGTATTCAAAACAATGCCTTGACATTACCTTCATCCCAAGTAAGACACAATTAGAGGAGAAGAGTTAGAAAATCTGTGAATACACATATGGAATAGAAAATGCTCAGGAGTTCACAACCTTGGAGGTGGTATAGGAGTTTCCAAAAGTAAGGTACAGGGTAAAATCTCCACAAACATGGAGCTCTGCTGGCCTAAAGATTTCTTGAGAAACTTCATCTGAGGTTGTTTTTAGGAGCTTTAGCTTCCTTTGTAATGAGACGATCAAAGCTGGGTCAGAATCTATGTGACCTAGAGGACATTGTTTCTTATTTTCCAATGAACATGAGGCAGCAGTGCTGAATTCTCTCTTTGTAGGTTAACTGTGGCCACTGGTGGCTAAGTGTCTCCTAGTGTGGAATGTGAAGCCATTTATCATCCTCCAATTTTTGTGGTGTTTCTTCCAGCTGCACTGGGAGTTTGATATTTGCTTCACGAAATACAAGAAGTTCAACTGGGACACAGTGATGGAGGGAGTTCTGTCACGTGTGGTGGGTAAGGGTCTGCAGGAGAATGCACCAACAAGGCTTCTATCCCACATAGCTTGCCCCCTTGACCATAGCAATCTGATTGTAAACATTGCCCTGAATCCTCTCCATATAACAAGATGCCTTTACATACAAGGGTCTGTGGCTTGTAGCATGTCAGTCACAAACCATTTGGAAGCGAAGGGCAGATGCAGATGACCCGACCACAGATGTTTTAACACACACCTGCACACCACTGCTCTAGGCCGACTACTCAGCAGGCTCCAAATTACTGGCATCTCTGTTCTACACCATTTTCATGAAATCCAGTCAATCAAGGCACTGTCTGGAACACTGATGGTCATCAATAGGACATCCAAAGGTTCTCCATGGCCACCTGGTCATGGGAATGTCAAAAATTTAAAGGTGTTTATCTAGCCATTTTTCAAGGGTGAACTTGGAGGCACTGTGGGTTTCAATTCATTCAGGAACGATTAAATGGAGAGGAAGCTCATTTCAATGAAAGCTCTGGAGAACTATCACACGCAAGGCTTCCCAAAGACAGGCCAAAAGGTCCCATGAAGCCAGACCTACTGAGGTCTAAAATTTGAGGTCCATGTGTGTTTTGACTTGCAACTATGGCTGCCAAGTCTTTAAGAATAAAATCATGTGATATCCTTCCCGAGATTCCCAGTGCTCTGTGGAAAGCCAACCTGGGCCCAGATCTCACTTTCCAAGGGCGACTCTCATGTGTGGCCTCCTAAAATCCCAACACAATACAAGGCAATACTTCTTTGAGGTAAGTTCCAGAACTCAGTCTCTAAGGAGAATCACACCAGTGTTCAAGCCCAGGTGGACCCAGTCATCTATTCCAAGCGCCACACAAATGACCGCAATTAAAGTCAAGACACTCCCACATGGCCCTCATTTTCTTCCATATAGACACTCATAATAACCTCTGGCTGGAGGTTTCCATGAGGGGCACAGCCCAAGACAGTGTCCAAAATAAGCTCCCTTGCATCCATTTGCCTAAAGTCAGTGTGGCCGGGACATCCTTCCTGTGAACCAGGAGTGTTCAAAGAGGCCTGCCGTTAATATTGCTCTTATTCTCGATTTTGAGGCCTACTGACTGTGGGGTTTAGATTCTTTATGTTAATTGGAGTCATGAGAAAACCCAAGAACCTATGGTCTAGTGTCTGCAGGGCTTTGAAGAACTCATTTGACGCAAAGGATCTGTATTTTCAATGATGGAAGTCAGAAACCTTACAGAGGAAGGTGAGAGACTTCATCCAAAATTACTACTCTTTTGGCTTTTTGATTTGGATGCACACATGGGATTTTTCTTTAGATCCATCAGGTGCTGAGAATCTAAGCCACAGCCTCACACAGGGCCAAGAGGCTGATTCAGACACATCCCTTTCCAAAGCAATTAAGAAAGAGCCACAGGTAATGTCCATACATTTCCATTTGAAAACTGTTTTCTTCAGGCTTCAAAAAGGCGTAGCCTGAGGCAAAGACCTTCCTGACATTCAGGGCAACAGAAGGATATGTAAGCAAAAGGCCCAAAGCGGGGTTTCTCCACTGAGACTTTCCTGGTCACACTGATATCTGAGTTTTCTGAGATGCTCATCATTTCCTTCAGCTCTCTAGTGCATGGCCGTATCACAGAGCGTGGAGGTGGTACATATCTTGGACACAATACCATGAGCGTATTCTGGAGATTGCCCATAATTCAGGTAGAGAACAGGAACTTAAGAAGATATTAGGTGTTGCCCATCCATTAGGCAAGCCGCAGACAATTCATAAATTGGGCAGAATGAATGCTGGGAAGATTTCTACTAGAAAGGACACATGTATTTATGCATTCTCTTTTCTATTGTCTACAACCATGGACACAGTGGGATACACAGACATAGAAAGACTAGCCTTGTCAAACGACTTACTAGAATCGGTTCACACCAAACCAAACAAACCGACTTTCTTACCTATTCTCAGAACATGAGACAAAACCACAAACAAATACCCACACCCACACCCACACAGACCCCCAAGTAGGTCTGTGACAATATGGAGTGTCGTTTGATAGTGGGCCATAATAAATTCCCTCATAATGGGCTGTCCTGTCTCAGATCTAGTCTCTGTGGCAAACTTTGTGAAGCTGTAAGGAGCCAGTGGTGAGCCACTATCTGCTTTCTCAGGTAAGGCCCCTCTTCAGACCTTCCTGGCATTTGGCCATCCTCACATAAGTAGGTACCAAGAAAGACTGACTCTGTCTTTGGTAAATCTGAAAAATTTTGACCACTGGGACTGGGACTGGGACTGGCTCTGGATGCCTGGCTACCTGGATCCCAAGTTCAGAGAATGCCATCACCAAGGAAGTGAGGTGAGGTCACTTCCTTCAGGAACTGAATGAGGTCCCTACCTTGGCAACCACTTTGTCCTAACAGTTGCTTCCAAGGGTCCCATGAGATGGAGGCTGCACCTACTTACTCTGACATTTTCACAAGTTAGAATGGTATACAACCATAGGCACCCAGGAACAGCTCTTCACACAGGCCTGGTTTGCTACATCTTCTTTACATTAAGAAGAGAGAGGCTGATTCCGACACAACCCTTCATCCTGACCAGGTTGTTTGCCATGGAAGATGACTTTTGCTCTCTGAGGTCCTTAATAGCTGCCTACATCTTCTCCAGGGATCATTTCTTTAATGACCTTTGAGGTTCTCAGCAGGTGAAAGATCCCTTAATTTCTGTCTTGTAAGACCAACTCTGTCCCTGCTCTTCTGTAAAGTTAGATTGAGGGAAGAGTGTATGGTTAGGGTTAATAACATGTTCAATCTGTGTTAGGAACTATTCTGCTCGATGAATAATGTTATTGGGAACCTACAATATTTATAAGAATATGGAGGTGAAATATATGTATGAAAACAGAAATCTAAGATTTGAAGCCCTGAAGGGCATTGGGCCATTCATTGGGATACTTAGTGTTGACTTACTTTCTGCACAGATGTCTCAGATAAATCCATATACAATGGCATAGGACCTTGTACATTGGATGATTGAATGTGGAAGAGAACATCGAATCAAAATGGGATAGTAGGTAAGATTAGGAAGATAGTTGGTAGGTTTTGGAAGGAGAGTGAGTATAGGATTTAGAAAAAAAAACTTCTTTAGCAATAGGGTTTCTGTTAGAGGGTGAAGGTAAATGTCAGCACATATGAAGATTCAGTCACAACGATGAACTTTGAAAAATATGTAGGAAATCAGATAATAACAGAGACATTACAAAATCAGGGAAAGTATAAAGTGAGTGATAGGATTAGACATTTTGAACAGGGTTGAGTTTGACTATATAATCTTAGGAAGAAACAAATATGTAGTCACCAATAGGATTGACATTTGAGAGTATTAGGCAATGTGGACATGGATGTTTTTAGTAATCCCTGTTCACTTTCCTTTTAGGCTTTGGTACAATCATAAGTGTGACCTTTGCATTTGTGTCCAGAATATTACTGTGATAAAATGTATATGTAGATCGTGTGACATGAGTATTTCTTCCAGCATTTCTGGGAGCAATGTTTTGAAGTCCTATAAATTAGTATTGGTGGTACAAAGAGGTATACACTGTGTCTATGAATATAGAGATAGTGCATGAATAGACCACATTGTGAATAAATAATATAACTGGTCCCACTTTAAATAATAGATTGAATTGATATCTGAAAATATATAAGAAATCTTATATCGATATACCATCATTCATTCCAACCAGCAATACATCTAATGGTAATATTAGGGTTATGGTTTATCACGAAGTGTCTTTGAGTTTTGCTTCAAAAGTGATCATGGCAATCGAAAATAATGTGTTTGGAAAGAAGTCTCATGAAAAGACCCATCAAAAACATGGAGGAACACACGTGTTCTGTAGAATAATGTGATTGAAAGTGAACAAAATGCCAGAAATTTGCAAAGTTTTGGATGAAATATATTTGCTATGATGAGCATAAACTGAAGAAATAGTAATGTACCAGTGTTGAATAAAATAAATGTCAAAATGCACAACATGTCCCATAGGAATCTACTTGCATTGATGTTAAACTGGTTCAGTTACTGTGGAAATATTAGGATTTGTATGCACCATTCACTGAAGATAGTTTTCAGTACTAGGAAACAAATATGTATTTCAGGTGAATGAATAATTTTGAGAATACTCTTGTGAAATTTTGATTATAAATATACATACTTGAATATGAATGAGTTTAGGGAGTGTATAACAAGATATATATTTCATATTTTGAAAAATCTGGAGAGTGTGTGTATATATATATATATATATATATATACATACATAAACACACAGATATTAAAAATAGCATAATATATTCCAATTGAAATTCACCATGAAATATATGTCATCTACGGATCCAAATATATTTATTTTATTGAATATAGATTTATGTATAATGTTGTTCAACAAGGAAGCTCACTCATAGATTGAATTTTCAGTTCCAACAGCGTTTAGGAGGAGTGATCTCTTACAATTTGTATCTGCCAAGTCAGTCACCTCACAAGAATGTACGTGTGGTATCAGGTAAGATTCTATAATTGCATGTAAAAATATATGTGCTGAATAGGCTACAGAGAAAGGGATGCCTTGACATTACAATCACCGAGACTAAGGCACAATTAGAGGAGAAGAATTAGAAAATCTGTGAATAAATATCTGGAATGGAATGTGCTCAGGAGTTCACAACCTTGAAGACGGTAGAGGAGATTTCAAAAGTAAGGGACAGGGAAAACAGTCCACAAACATGGAGCTCTGGTTTCCTAAATCCTTCTTGAGAAACTGACTCTGAGTTTGGGCACTTGAAATATATGTTGTTGTCGGGAGATTTAGCTTCCATTGTAGTGAGACAATCAAAGCTGTGTCTGCATCTATGTTACCTGGAGGACATGGTTTCTTATTTTCCACTGAATATGTGGCAGCAGTGCTGAATTCTCTTTTGTAGGTAAACTGTGGCAACTGGCGGATAAGTGTATCCACATGTGGACTGTGAGGCCATTTGGTCATCCTCCACTTTTCGTGGTGTTTCTTGCTGCTGCACTGGGATTTTGGTATTTGCTTCATGATATACAAAGAATTCAACAGTTACCCGGTGCGTGAGTGAGTTCAGTCACTTTTGTTAGGTCAGGGTCTGCAGGAGAATGCACCAACCAGGCTTATATCCCACATGACTTTCCCCCTTGACCATAGCAACCTGATTCTAAACATTGCCCTGAATCCTGTCCATATGACAAGATGCCTTTACATACAAGGGTCTGCTGGCTGCACCATGTCAGTCACAAGCCATTTGGAAGCCAATGGAAGATCCACATGGCCCCACCACAGTTGTTTTATTACACACCTGCCCACCACTGCTGTAGGCCCACTCCTCAGCAGGCTCCAACTTCCTGGTATCTCTGTTCTGAACCATTTTCATGAAAACCAGTCAATAAAAGCACTGTCTTGTAATCTCATGATCAGCCACAGGATATCCAAAGATTCTCCAGTGCCACCTGGTCATGGGAAGTTTCAAAATTTCTTGGTATTTATCTAGCCATTTTTCAAGGTTGAAGTTGGAAGCACTGTGTGTTTCATTTCATTCTGGAACTATTATATGGTTAGGAAGCTCATTTCAATGAAATCTCTGGAGAAGTCTCACAGGCAAGGCTTCCCAAACAGTGGCCAAATGATCACATGAATCCAGGCCCATTAGGATCTACATTGTGACATCCATGTGTGTTTTGACTCTCATATATGGCTGCCAAGTCTTTCAGAATAAAATCATGTGGTAACCTGGCTGAGATTCCCAGTGCTCTGTGAACAGCCACCCTGGGCCTAGATCTCATTTTCCAAGGGTGACTCTCATGTGAATCCTCCTAAAATCCCAACACCATTCATGGCAATACTTCTCTGAGGTGAGGTCCACAACTCAGTCTCTAAGGGGAATCACAACAGAGTTCAAGCCAAGGTGGACCCAGTCATCCCTTCCAACGCCCACACATGACCACAATTAAAACCAAAACACTCCCACATGGCCCTCATCTTCTTCCATATGGACACTCATCATTACCTCTGGCTTGAGGTTTCCATGAGGGGCACAGCCCAAGACAGTGTCCAAAATAACCTCCATTGCCCCTCATTTGCCTAAAGTCAGGGTGGCCTGGACATTCGTCCGGGGAACCAGGAGTGAGCAAATAGGCCTGCTGTTAATATTGCTTTGCTCCTTCATTTTGAGGCCTACTGACTGTCAGGTATAGATTCTTTATGTGATTTGGATTCTGGAGAAAACCCAAGCACCTATGGGATAGCCTCTAAAGGGCTTTGAAGAACTCATTTGATCCAAAGGTTCCTATTCTCACTTGAATGAGGTAAGGAACCTTACAGGGGAAGGCGAGAGACTTCTTCCATAATGACTGCTCTTTTGGCCAATTTAGTTTTGGATGCAAACATGGGATTTTCTTTACGTCCATCATGTGCTGAGAATCTAAGCCAAAGCCTAACACAGGACTTAGAGCCTGATTCAGACATATCCCTTTCCAATGCAATTAAGCAAAGAGTCACAGGTGATCCCCATTGATTTCCATTTGAAAACTGTTTTCTTTAGGCTTCCCAAAGGGGTGGCCAGAGGCAAAAAGCTTCCTGACATTGAGGGCAACAGAACAATAGGTACCAAAGCAGTATTTCTCCACTGAGACTTTCCTGATCACACTGATATCTAAGTTTTCTGAGATGATTGCCATTCCCTCAGCTATCCAGTACATGGCCATGTCACAGAGCTTGGTGGTGGTACACATCTTGGACACAAAACTATGAGCCTATTCTGGAAAGTGGCCAGAAATCAGAAAGAAAACAGGAACTTAGGAAGATATCAGGGGTTGCCCATCGATAATGCAAGCCACAGTCCATTCATAAATGGGAAGTATGAATCCGGGGAAGCTTTCTACTAGACAGGCCACATCCATTGAAGCATTCTCTTTTCTAATGTCTACAACCCCTGACACAGTGGGATACACAGACCTAGAAACACTTGCCTTTTCAAACGACTTACTAGAATCAATTAACTCCAAACCAAACAAACTGCCTTTCTTACCTATTCTCAGAACATGAGACAAAACCACAAACCCACATCCACACCCACAAATGCACCTCCTTCCCCCAAGTAGGTCTGTGACTATCCGGAGTGTCCTCTGACTGGTGGGCCATACTATGTTTCCATGAAATGGCCTGTTCTGTCTCAGATCTGTTCTCCTTGTCCAACTCTGTGATGTTGACAGGAGCCAGCGGTGAGCCACAACCTGGTTTCTCAGGAAAGGGCCCTCTTCAGAGCTTTACTCGCATTTGGCCATCCTCATATCAGTAGGTACCAAGAAAGACTGACTTTGTCCTTGGTAAATCCAAACAAGTGAGATCACTGGGACAGGGACTGGGACTGGCTCTGGGTGCCTGGCTTCCTGGACCACATGTTCAGAGATTTCGAACACCAAGGAAATGACGTGAGGTCACTTCCTTCAGGAACTGAATGAGGTCACTGCCTTGGCAAACACATTGTCCTAATAGTTGCTTCCAAAGGCCCCATTAGATGGAGGCTGCCCCTAGTTCCTGTGACACTTTCACAAGTTAGAATGGTATATCATCCATAGGCACTCCAGAACAGCTCTCCACACTGGCCTGTTTTGGTCCATCTTCTCTACACTAAGAAGAGAGAGGCAGATTCAGACACATCCCTTCATCCTGACCAGGTCGTTGGCCATGGAAGGTGACTCTTACTCTCTCAGGTCTTTCATAGCTGCCTACATCTTCTACAGGGATCATTTCTGCATGGACGTTTGAGGTTCTCAGGAGGTGGAAGATCCCCTAAATTCCTGTATTGTAAGACCAACTCTTTCCCTGCTCTTCTGTAAAGTTAGATTGAGGGAACAGTGTATGGTTAGGGTTAATAACATGTTCGATTTGGGTTAGGAATTGTTCTGCTGTATGAATAATGTTATTGGGAACCTGCGATATTTATAAGACTATAGAGGTGAAATATAAGTATGAAAACAGAAATCTAGGAACGATTGGAAGCCCAGAAGGTCATTGGGCACTTGATTGGTATACATAGCTTTGAATTACATTCTGCACAGATGTTTCAGTTAAATAGATAATCATGGTAATAGGACCTTGTACATTGGATCATTGAATATAGAAGAGAACATCCACTCAAACTGGGATAGTTGGTAGGATAAGGAAGATAGTTGGTAGGTTTCAAAAGAAGACTGAGTAAAGCATTTGGACCAAAAGTTCTTTAGCAATAGGGATTCAGTGAGAGAGTGAATGTCAATGTCAGCACATGTGAAGAGTCATTCACAATGATGAACTGGAGAAAAGGTGTAGGAAAGCATTTATCAATAGAGACATTAGGAAATCAGGCAAAGTTCAAAGTGTGTGATAGGAAAATACATTTTTAACAGGGTTGAGGTTGAATATTTAATGTTAGGAAGAAACAAATATGTAGTCACCAATAGCAATGATATTTGAGAGTGTTAGGGAACAAGGACATGGATGATGTTAGTAATACATGGTCACATTCAATTTAGGCTTTGGTACAATCATAAGTGTGACCCTTGTATTTTGTGTCTGGAATATTACTGAGATAAATATATATGTATATCAGGTGAGTAGAAAATTCATGATGAAATATATATCATCTACAGATCCAAAAATATTCATTTTACTTAACATGGATATATAGGTGAAATATAAGTATAAAAACAGAAATCTAAGTAAGATTTGAAGCTCAGAAGTGCATTGGGCAATTGATTGGGATACATAGCATTGAATTACGTTCTGCATACATATCTCAGATAAATCGATAAACAATGGCATATGACATTGTACCTTAGATGATTGAATGTAGAAGAGAACATCCACTCAAAAAGGGATAGTCGATAGAATCAGGAAGATAGTCAGTATGCTTTGGAAGAAGAGTGAGTATAGGATTTGGACCAAAGTTCATTAGCAATAGGGTTTCGGTTAGAGAGTGAATGTCAATGTCAGCACATTTGAAGGGTCAGTCACAATGTTGAACTGGGGAAAATATGTAGGAAAGCAGATATCAATAGAGACATTAGGAAATCAGGCAAAGTATAAAGTGAGTAAAAAAAATAGACATTTTCAACAGTTTTGAGATTGAATATATAATCTTAGGAAGAAACAAATATGTAGTCACCAATAGGATTGACATTTGAGAGCATTAGGCAACCTGGACATGGATGTTTTTAGTAATCCATGTTCAGTTCCCTTTTAGGCTTTGGTACAATCATACGTGTGACTTTTGCATTTTGTGTCCTGAATATTACTATGATAACATGCATATGTAGAATCAGTTGACATGAGTATTTCTTCCACCATTTCTGGGAGCAATATTTTGAAGACGTATAAATTAGTATTGGGTGTACAAAGAGGTGTACCCTGTGTCTATCAATATAGAGGTAATGCATGAATAGACCATACTGTGACCAAATAATATAACTGGTTCCACTTTAAATAATGGATTGAATGGATACCTTTAACTAAGTAAGAAATCTTATATTGATATACAATCATTCTTTCCCACCACTTATACATGTAATTGTAATATTAGGGTTATGGTTTATCATGACGGGTGTGTGAGTTTTGCTTCAAAAGTGATAATGGAAATCGAAAATAATGTGTTTGGAAAAAAGTCTCATGAAAAGAGCAGTCAAGAAACATGGAGGAATACATGTGTTCTGTAGCAGGAAGTGATTGAAAGTAAAAAATTATAAATTATCTAAATTGTGGATGAAATATGCATCCTATTATGTGCATAAACTGGAGAAATAGTAATATACCAGTGTTGAATAAAAATGAACGTCAAAATACACATTATATCCCATAGGAATATTCTTGCATTGATGTTAAACTGGGTCAGTTACTGTAGAAATATTAGAATTTTTTTTTGGTGTTATAATACAATTTATTTTAGCACTAGCATGCCACAGAAGGTAGAGGGAAGAGCAATGGATTTTCAGTTATAGCATTAATTATCTAACATTAAATGACTACTTTGGGGAGTGTAGAAATTACATAAGGCTATATAACATTTTTTTTTTTATTTAACATTCATAAAACCTTGGAATTATGGTAATATTTCTAGTTTTTCATTTTTTATTTTTTCAGTTTGTGATAGACCTTCATTTTATTTATTTGTATCTGGTGCTGAGAATATAACCCAGTGCCTCACAAATGGTAGACAAGCATGATACCACTGAGCCACAAACCCAGCTCCTCCACTTTTATCTTATCATCAAACACTCCTCTCCCTCTTCTTTTCTCACTTTCTTCCTCATTTTATTCCTTCTTTCTCTTCCTTTTTCATTATCCCTCCATATGTATTTTTCTCTCATGTCATTACAAACAGTAGTATGCTATGAAATTTACATTTAAGACAGTTTTTTATAGTCATTCTTTTTTCTTGAGAAAATTTAAAAATTATAATCACCTCATAGATATATTACAATACATTAATTATACATATTATCTATATTCATGCATATGTATTACATATGTTATATATATATATATATATATATATATATATATATTTAAAAGTACTTTGATTAGCCTGTTTGAAATAATATAGACAAAATCTTTCTTAATTCTCAAGTCTTCCAGAATTAACATCTTACAGTGAAAATCAAATAAACATATTTAAGTAAAAGGGTATCATTCTTATTTATCAATACTGTGTCCATTATATTACTGTGATAAAATGTATATGTACATCAGATGACATGAGTATTTCTTCCACCATTTTGGGGAGCAAAATTTTGAAAACTTATAAATTAGTACTGAGGATACAAATTGTTGTAACCTGTGTTGATGAATCTAGAGATGATGCATGAATAGACAATATTGTGAATAAATTATATAACTATTTCCAACTTTAAATAATGGATTGAATTGATATCTGAAAATATATAGCAAATCTTATATTGATATACATACATTCATTCCAACAAGTTATATATCTAATGGTAATATTAGGGTTACGGTTTATCATGAAGAGTGTGAGTTTTGCTTCAAAACTGATTATGGAATCGAAAATAATGTGTTTAGAAAGAAGTCTAGTGAATAGACCATAAAGAAACATGGAGTAATATATGTGTTCTCAAGGAGAAAGTGATTGAAATTGAGCCAAATGTCTATAAATTTGTGTACTTGTGGATGTAAGATATATCCTATGATTTCCATAAACTGAAGAAATAGTAATGTGCCAGTGTTGAATAAAAATGAACTTCAAAATACACATCATGTCCCATAGGAATCTACTTGCATTGATGTTAAACTGGGTCAGTTACTGTAGAAATATTAGGATTTGTAAGCACCATTCATTTAAGTTAGTTTTCAGTACTAGGAAAGAAATATGTATTTCAGGTGGTTGAATATTTCTGAGAATAATCTTGTGAAAAGTTGATAATAAATCCACATACAGGAACATGAATGAATTTAGGGAGTGTTTAATAATACACATATGTTTCATGTTTTGAGAAAAAAAAAAAATATATATATATATATATATATATATATATATATATATATATCATGGAGAAATATTACAAAGAAAATTTGACAAGATTTATAACACATACCCTTGATTAAGCAGAAGGCAAATCAAAGTATACACCATGCCTCCTATGGAAGGCCTGTATTTCTTTTTGGTTAGGTTTCTTTTTATCCATCATATTAGGATTAGTTTTCAGATTCTAGTCGGGTATGTGTTAGTGTCAGGGATCAGTATTTAAAATGGAAAATAGGAAAATGAATCTAATGTGTATGCAAGTATGTGCTACACAAAAATCTTGCCACTCTCATCCAGAACAATTCCTTGACATTAACTTCACTCCAAGTGAGACCCAATTAGTGGTGAGGAGTTCGAAAACCTGTGATTACATATGTGGAACTGAAAATGCTCAGGAGTTCACAACATTCGATGTGTTAGAACAGTTTCCAAAAGTAAGGGAGAGGTTAAAAACTGCACAAACATGGAGCTCTGCTGGCCTAAAGACTTCTTGAGAAACTTCCTCTGAGGTTGGGCACATGAAATATATGTAGTTGTCAGAAGATTTAGCTTCTTTTGTAGTGACACCATCAAATCTGCATCTGCATCTATGTGACCTGGAGAAAATGGTTCCTTATTTTCTAATGAACATGAGGAAGGAGTTCTGAATTCTCCCTTTGTAGGTAAACTGTGGTCACTGATAGTTAAGTGTCTCCCCTTGTGGTCTGTGAAACCATTTGGTCATCATCCTCCATTTTCGTGGTGTTTCTTACAGTGGCACTGGGAGTTTGGTATTGGCTTAATGAAATACAAGTAGTTCAACAAGGACACAGTGCTGGAGGGAGTTCTGTCACGTGTGGTTGGTCAGGGTCTCCAGGAGAATGTTCAAAACAGGGGTCTATCCCACATAGCTTTCCCCCTTGACTATAGCAACCGGATTCTGAACATTGCCCTGAAACCTCTCAATATAACAAGATGCCTATACATATAAGGATCTGTGGCCTGCACCATGTCAGTCACAAGTCTTTTGAAGCCAATGGCAGATCCACGTGGTAAAACCACAGGTATTTATTCAGAAACCTATAGTCCACTGCTCTACACCCACTACTCAGGAGGCTCCAACTCACTAGCATCTCTGTTCTACAACATTTTCATGAAACCCAGTCAATCAAGGCACTGTCTGGTACACTCATGATCAGCAAAAGAACATCCAAAGGTTCTCCAGGGCCACCTGGTCATGAAAATTTCAAAAAAATTCATGGTATTTATCTAGCCATTTTTCAAGGATGAAGTTGGAGGCACTGTGGGTATCAATTCATTCAGGAACCATTACATGGTGAGGAAGCTGATTTCAATGAAAGCTCTGCAGAACTCTTTAAGGCAAGGCTTCCCAAAGAGTGGCCAAAAGGTCACATGAAGCCAGGCCCATTGAGGTCTTGAATGTGAGGTTCATGTGTGTTTTGACTCTCAACTGTGGCTGCCAAGTCTTTCACAAAAAAATAATGTGATATCCTGGCTGAGATTCTCAGTGCTCTGTGGAAAGCCATCTTGGGCCTATATCTCAGTTTCCAAGGGCGATGCTCATGCGTGGCCTCCTGTTTTCCCAACACAATTCATGGCAATACTTTTCTGAGGTCAGTTCCAGAACTCAGTCTCTAAGAGGAATCACAGCAGAGTTCAAGCCCATGTGGACCCAGTCATCTCTTTCAACCGCCACACAAATGACCACAATTAAAACCACAAGACTCCTACATGGCACTCATCTTCTTCCATAAAGACACTCATCATAACATCTGGCTGGAGGTTGCCATGAGGGGCACAGCCAAAAACAGTGTCTAAAATAAGCTCCCTTGCCCCTCATTTGCCTAAAGTCAGGGTGGCTTTGACACCCTTGTTGTGAACCAGAAGTAATCTGTAAGTGTAAAAGAAATTGAAATTAATGTGTAAAATTTAATGTTTAAAAGACTGGGTGTTGCAAAGTTTCTAAGCTGCAAGGTCTGAGTTAAAATGTAAAGGACCAGGTATTGTTACGTTCCTATGCTATACACAAAACCTGAAATTCCTGTAGCTTGTAGGACAATTCCCGGACTGCCCAGTAAATTTTCCCCTGACTGCCTGATTGTTTAATAACCTAGTACCCTTTGTGGCCTGGCACATAGGCATCACAGGGCCTAAACCAATCAGTTTCAATGTGTACCCCACTTTAGAACTGACCTATCACTCCTGCCAGACCTGTTCCCACCAAAGAATGAGCTAATCATCTTTGGAATTGTTGTTTGATTTTCCCGTGGTGTATGATGATTTTTTAAAAGAGACTGTGATGTATGTAAAGTCCCGCCCTCCCCAAAAAGTGTACTTAAGCACTGCTCAACTCCTGCTTGTGGCTCTGGGCTGCTCTCCCTTCTTGAGTGAGCACGGAGCCCCAGCATGATGGATTGGAACTCAATAAATGCTTTTTGCTGTTGCATGATCCGCGGTCTCTTGGTGGTCTCTTCCTCCGACATTCGCTGAACCCTTAATTTTGGTGAGTTGGCCGGGAATCGTGCAGCACCGAACAAGGAGATCCCAACGGACCCCTCTGAGGGTAAGAAAGGCGCCTCTTTCCATTTTTCCTTGTGATCGCTCAGAGCTTTTTGTTCAGGTTTGGTTTTTCGGTTTTCGGTTTGGGTTGGCAGAGTGGCTGCCAGCAGAGCGTGTAAGTTCCCCCTGGCAGTGGTGGACAAACGTGTCCTAAAGCCACCGGCCACGTTCTTGCAAGGGACACCTTGAAGGACTCGGGGAGGGACAGATGTGATCTCATTAGGTGAGGAGATATGGAAGTGCCCTCATTAGGTGAGGAGGGACAGATGAGCCCTCATTAAGTGACTCTGTTGCAAACCCATCAGGTCTTGCTGGCTACTTTTTTCTCTCAGGTTGAATTCACTGTCTGTCTTTGTGGTGTAACTCATCAGGTTATGCCAGTTACTGGGTTCTAATCTTTACTTCTGAACTCGTGTTAAACGTTAACTGTGTGCCCGTGTTTGTGTTACGTTTGTTTTGTCCTTGTCTCTGTTTGAGTAACTCTCATTATGGGACAAAGCCATTCCATGCCTCTGTCCCTGAAGCCTTTCCTGGTCGCTGCCTCCAATCTGACCCCTTTGCCCACAATCCTATAACTCAAAACTTCTGCTCCTCCCCCTCTTCCCTCCATTCTCCCTGAGTCACAAGATTGTTGATCTTGGGGTTGTGAACAAACGGGAGCTGCATGATGGTCTTTGTGTGTCTTTTTGACTGTGTTTCTGTTAAATGTGATGGCATTGTTTGGACCGATGCAGTGTCCCGAGTTCCAACCTGCCTTAGATGTGTGGAAATAACTTTAGCTAAAATTTAACCTAAAGCTTCTTCTGTGAGGGACCAAAAGTCAATAGAACCACCAGCTTCTCCGTTCTCACCTTTTACACCTCTGTTAGCTTTGTTTTAAAGAACTTTGATAAACTTTTCTTCTCTTTGTTAAGCGAGATTAGGGAAGCAGTGATTTCTTTTCTTCCCATAGTTGGCTTGAGCATGCCCACTGCAGAAGGAAATGCCTGGGGTCTAAGAACATTGATATCTCGCTTAAACTTTTCTCAAAACCCTATCCTCATTATTAAATTGTTATTAATTGGCTTTGGGGATGGGAACCAAACCTTCAGTCATAAATTTTGACACACCAGTGGGGACTTTCAATGAACCACACTCTGCCCTCTTGGGGAAGCCTAGCACTCAAAACAATTGCAAGCAGAGGATGAATTTTTTGGAAGTTGACTACTGAAAAGGTGGGAGATATAGAATATGCCTGGTGCCTGGGGTCAAACCACCAGAAGGACTAATCCTGTAAGTAAATGGTGAGGCTAAGGGACTCCCAGCAGGTGCCAGAGCCATTTTGCTGTGGGGAACTCCCTTATTCCTTACCTGCACTTTAAGGATTGCTCCACCTCTGTTTACTTAACAAAAGGGACCATGAATGCAGTAATATGTTGATATTTTAGATTATTTCTTGGGGATGATCTTGGCTGAAATTGTATTTAAAAGATGATATTTTAATTGTAACAATCTGGTATCTGAATGGGTTTCTAAAGCATTGCACTATCTTACAGATAAAAGTTGGGTTTAAACAAGAGTTTAGTTTGATTTAAGATAGCTGATGCTAGAAAACTTAAATACTTCGGATAAAAAAATAATTAAAGAGTTTTAATTTTGAACTAGGTAGCCTGAGAAAATTTCACTAGATATACCAGTGCATTAACTTGGGCAAAGATAATAAATTATGATATGATATCTGTTCCCTTCAATGTGTAAGATTTTTTTAAAAACGTGCTAAATTAAAACGTTGGTCTGGCTTAGTGAAATGACATTAATTAGCAACAGTCTTGGAAATTTTTAAAGCTTAATTTGGGATACAAATGGTAGTCTGTGGTTGTTTTTAAAATTTTTTTCAAGAAATTTAATGTAGCTTACTACTACTTTAGAAACTTCAGAACAAAGAAAGTGGCTTAATGATCCTAGAGAAACTTCTTATGATGGTGGCTTTAATATTATCAAAAAATGACCATATTTTCAGTTTTTTGTGGTGAGGCTAAGGGACTCAAGATTTTCTAGTGTAGAAAAACATAAAGATATAAAATTTTGAGAATTACATCTTAAACTTGCATCATAATTTTCAACATTCAAACCTGGAAATTATGACTTATAGCTAAAATGCCTTAGGCATGAGGTTTTTGCTCAGAACTCCAGCCTTTACAGTTTTCAAGTCCTCAGCCAGGACTTAAGTTGATATGCAAATAAAAGAATCCTGCAGCACTCAGCAGGAGACAGATAAAAAGGAGTAAAAGTGTCTTTTTACCTGAACTCAAACTAGATCCAAACAAAAAGTACATTATATGGTATTTACTAATTACTGGCCAGTCATCTTTTTTGGCACTCTTGCTTTTTCTTAGATTCTGTATTTTTTATTTTTTGAGCTCATGATCTTGATCCTGCAGATGGGTTAATGTTTTCTGATCAGTTCTATTTTTGATCAACTGTGGAGTTTTTGAACATTGCAATGGATATTTCACCTGAAAAAGCTACAAGGGCTTCACTATTGTGTTATGTGTTACACTTGTGTTACGTGTTGTATGTTGGTATGTCTGTATGTGTGTATGTCCATATATCATGCAGTGATATGACAATTGACAGATGAGGAGCGCTCATAAAATATTTAAAAATTGATATAAATATCTTGGATTCAAGTGATTCAAATGGTTCAATTCAAATTGGGTAAACAGATAAAAATAAAGATGTCTTTAAAATTAGGCCTATAAGTTTTCTAGGTGTACAAACAGGCCCTAATAAAATGTTGATGTCTACAAAATAATCTGCTTAAATTCAGAAATTTATAAGTATTGTTTCAAAATGTGAACAGAAAGAGGTTCACAGATGGAAAAGAGAAACTAAAAGTTTCTAGATATAGATTTAATAGAGGGAAAATGTGTTTCTCGATAAGAGAGTCTATATGATTAAGTAATTAAAATGGTTTAAGTAAATAATAAAAAGGTTTGTGTAAGTTGGTTATATGTGTAAGTTTTGAGCAAGTAATCTTAAAAAATTAAACAGCTGGTTAAACAATACTGTTTTTATAAAATTATGCCAGGTTATTTCTTTAAAAAGCTAAACTTGGTTAATACAAAAACATCAATGTAATTGTGGTGTTAATGTGTTCATATCCCAGGTATACAAGTGTGTAAGGTAGAAGCTTCAAAAGAGCATTGTATCATGCTGGTGTTCTAAGGTTGTATGGTAATTCTAGGCTTAAAATAAAAACATGTTGGAGATTTATGTGTATCATTTGTGTTGTATAATTGGACTTGTTATCAAAAAGATATGTACAGTTACATGTTACTTTTTACACTTAGATACAATTTAAAAGTATTTTTAAGTTAAGTAGAGCCTAATCTCTGTGAAGGTTTTATTGTAAAACACAAAGGTAATGCCCATTCATTTCCATGTGAAAACTGTTTTCTTCAGGCTTCAGGAAGGAGTAGCCTGAGGAAAAGACATTCCTGATATTCAGGGCAACATAACAATAGGTAATCAAAAGGCCCAAAGCAGGGTTTCTCCACTGAGACTTTACTGGTCACACTGATATCAGAGTTTTCTGAGATGCTTGCCATTCCCTTCAGCTATCCAGTACATGGCCATGTCACAGAGCTTGGAAGTGGTACATATCTTGTACACAAAACCATGAGCCTATTTTGGAGAGTGGCCAGAATTCAGGAAGGATACAGGAACGTAAGAAAATAGTAGGTGTTGCCCAATGATAAGGCAAGCCACAGTCCATTTATAAAATGGGCAGGATGAATGCTTGGAAGTTTTCTCTTTGACAGAACACACCCATTGAGGCATTCTCTTTTCTAATGTCTACAACCATGGACACAGTGGGATACACAGACATAGAAACACTCGCCTTGTCAAAGGACTAACTAGAAACAGTTCACTCCAAACCAAACAAACCCCCTTTCCTAACCTTTCTCAGAACATGAGAAAAAACCACAATCCCACTCAAACACCCACAAAGTCACCTCCTTCCCCCAAGTAGGTCTGAAACTATCCAGAGTGTCCTCTGACTGGAGGGCCATACTATGTTCCCCAGAAATGGCCAGTCCTGTCTCAGATCTGGTCTCCTGGGTCAACTCTGTGAAGTGGTCAGTAGACAGCAGTGAGCCTCTACCTTCTTTCTCCGGAAGGGCCCGTCTTCAGAACTTTCCTGGAATTTGGCCATCCTCACATCACTAGGTACCACAAAAGACTGACTCTGTCCTTGGTAAATCCAAACAAGTGAGACCACTGTGACTGGAGCTTGGACTGGGTCTGGATTCATGGCTTCCTGGTACCCAAATTCGGAGAGTTCCATCAACAAGGATGTGAGGTGAGGTCACTTCCTTCAGGAACTGAATGTGGTCACTGCCTTTGCAACCACTTTTTCCTAAAATTTGCTTCCTAGGGTCTCATAATATGGAGGATGCCCCTACTTCCTGTGACACTTTCACAAGTTCGAATGGTATAGAAACCATAGGCACCTGGGAACAGCTCTCCACACAGGCCTAGTTTGGTCAATCTTCCCTACATTAAGAAAAGAGAGGATGATTCAGACACATGCTTTCAACCTGACCGAGTTGTTTGCCATGGAAGATGACTTTTGCTCTCTCAGGCCTTTCTTAGCTGCCTGGATCTTCTCCAGGGATCATATCTGCATGGAAATTTGAGGTTGTCAACAGGTGGAAGATCCCCTACACCCCTGTATTGTAAGACCAACTCTGTCCCTGCTCTTCTGTAAAGTTGGATTGAGGGAACAGTGTATAGTTAGGATTAATAACATGTTCGATTTGTGTTAGGAATCATTCTGCTGGATGAATTATGGTATTGGGAACCTGCAATGTATATAAGAATATACAGGTAAAATATAATTATGAAAACTGAAATCTAGGTAAGATTTGAAGACCAGAAAGGCATTGGGCCCGTGATTGGGATACTTAGCTTTGAAGTATGTTCTGCACACATGTCTCAGATAAATCAATATACAATGGTATAGGACCTTGTACCTTGGATGATTGATTGTTGAAGAGATCATCCAGTCAAAAAGGGATAGTCGTAAGATTAGGTAAATAGTCTGTAGGTTTAGAAAAAAGAGTGAGTATAGTATTTGGACAAAAAGTTCTTTAGCAATAGGGTTTCGGATAAAGAGTGAATGTAAATGTCAGCACATGTGAAGAATCAGTCACTATGATGAACTGGGGAAAATATGTAGGAAAAGAGATATCAATAGAGACATTAGGAAATTAGACAAAATATAAAGTGAGTGATAGGATTAGACATTTTCAACATGGTTGAGGTTGAATATATAATCTTGGGAAGAAACAAATATGTACTCACCAATAGGATTGACATTTGAGAGAATTAGGCATCCAAGACATGGATGTTTTTAGTAATCGATGTTCACTTTCCATTTAGGCTTTGGGACAATCCTAAGTGTGACCTTTGCATTTTGTGTCCAGAATATTACTGTGATAAAATATATATGTAGATCAGTTGACATGAGTATTTCTTCCACCATTTCTGGGAGCAAAATTTTGAAGATATACAAATTATTATTGGGGGTACACAGAGGTGTACCCTGTGTCAATCAACATAGAGATAATGCATGAATAGACCATACTGTGATTAAATAATATAACTGGTTCCACTTTAAATAATGGATTGAATTGATATTTGAAAGTATGCAAGAAATCTTATATCGATATACAATCATTCATTCCCACCAGTTTTACATCTAATGGTAATATTAGGGTTATGGTTTATCATGACGGGTGTGTGAGTTTTGCTTCAAAAATGATAATGGAAATCAAAAATAATGTCTTTGGAAAAAGTCTCATGAAAGGAGCAGTCAAGAAACGTGGAGGAATACATGTGTTCTGAAGCAGGAAGTGATTGAAAGTAAAACAAATGCGTATAAATTTGCTAAATTGTGAATGAAATATACATATTATGATGTGCATAAACTGGAGAAATAGTAATGTACCAGTGTTGAATAAAAATGAACGTCAAAATACAATTATATCCCATGGGAATCTTCTTGCATTTATGTTAAACTGGGTCAGTTACTGTAGAAATATTAGAATTTTTCGGTATTATAATACAATTTATTTAAGCACTAGCATGCCACAGAATGTCGAGGAAAGAGCAATGGATTTTTAGTTATCGCACTAGTAATCTATCATTAAATGACTATTTTTGGGAGTCTAGAAATTACATAAGGCTATGCAACAATTTTTTTATTTAGCATTCATAAAAACTTGGAATTTTGGTAATATTTCTACTTTTATTTTAATTTTTTCAGTTGTTGGTCGACCTCATTTTATTTATTTATATGTTGTGATGAGAATATAACCCAGTGCCTCACACATGCTAGCCAAGCATGTTACCACTGAGCCAGACACCCAGACCCTCCACTTTTATCTTATAATCAAACACTCCTCTCCCTCTTCTTTACTCACTTTCTTCCTCATTTTCCCCCTTCTCTCTCTTCCTTTTTCATTTTCCCTCCATAGGAGTTTTTCTCTCATGTCATTACAAACAGTAATATGCTATGAAATTTACATTTAAGAATGATTTTTATAGTCATTCTTTTCTCTTGAAGAAAAAAGAAAATTTAATAATTATAATAACCTATAGATATATTACAATACATTTATTATACATATGTATCTATATTCATGCATATGTATTACATATGTTATATATATACATATATATTTAAAAGTACTTTGATTAGCCAGTTAGAAATAATATAGACCAAGTCTTTCTTAATTTTCAAGTCTTCCAGAATTAACATCTTACAGTGAAAATCAAATAAACATATTTAAGTAAACAGGTATCATTCTTATTTATCAATACTTATCATTTAAGTTTTTATATTACATTAAGCTGTAATATGGCATATTAACTCTTATGAATTAGAGAAATTTCATTTGAACAACCTATTTTTTAAGGACCATATGCACTGACATTTTAAATGGCTTTCTCGTGATTTTAATTTCTATCAATTGCATATTTATTGCCAAATACTTATATTATTAATTTTCATATTCATGATTGATATAAAGTCAATTGTTTAATTCTTCTTGTAAGTAGTTACTTATTACAGTAGGGACAGTATTAATAATTCTACATCTTTATAAGAAAAATGGTACAAAGATATTTTCATGCAAAATTAAGAATAATCGCATGCTCTAAATGTTTGATTGTTGATACATATAATAAAGAGCTTTTGATGAGTTTCTTCCCCAGTAAAACATAAAATGCAAAGATGTAGTTGGGTATGTATTTCCAAATAAAGATAAGGAAAAATACACATTATCAGCTAGAAACTATCAAATAAAAGATGAAAAGAACAATCCAACACATTGTACGAACTTGTCAGAAGAGGTAGCCTAAGACTAGACCTGGTCCATGACAAAATATTCACAAAAAAAATGAAATACGAAAAATATAGGAAATGATATGAATTTTTCATGAAGGTAGGTGGATTATCCTTTAATCTCAATATATGTTCATTTTTAAAAGCCAGTTTTCTGGTAAAATAAATTTGTGATATTTACAACTACACAAAACAAACTTTCTGCTTATCAAAATGAATGCATCTCAACTCTTTTTTAGCTGATTTCTTCCCACTCAATTTTAAACCTTTGTTTATTTATTTTTATTGGTTTTTCAAAACATTACAAAGCTCATGATATATCATCTTTCATACATTTGACTCAAATGGGTTATGAACTCCCAATTTTCCCCAAATACGAATTGCAGAATCACATCAGTTACACATTCACATTATTACATAATGTCATATTAGTGACTGTTGTCCTCTGCTACCTTTATTATCCGCTACTATCCCCCCTCCCCTCCCATCCTATCTTCCCTCTCTTCCTCATCTGCTATTCTTCACTTCTCTCTCTTGTTCCCGCCTTTCCCCGCACAACGTCTTATATGTAATTTTATGTAACAATGAGGGTCTACTACCATTTCCATATGCTTTCCCTTCTCTCTCCCTTTCTCTCTCCCACTCATCTTTGTTTAATATTAATCTTTTCCTCATGCTTTTCCTCACTGTTCTATTCTTAGTTACTCTCTTTTTATCAAACAAGACATTTGCCATTTTTTTTAAGGATTGGCTAGCTTCTCTTAGCATAATCTGCTTTAATGCCATCCATTTCCCTGCAAATTCTATGATTTGTCATTTTTTAGTGCTGCATCCATCGTGTATAGATGCCACTTTTTTTTTATCCATTCATCTATTGAATTGCATCTAGGTTGGTTCCACAGTCTAGCTATTGTGAATTGTGCCACTATGATCATTGATGTGGCAGTATCCCTTTAGTACACTCTTTTAAGATCCTCAGGGAATAGTCCGAGAAGGGCGATAGCTGGTTCAAATGGTGGATCCATTCCTAGCTTTCCCAGGAATTCCCATACTGCTTTCCATGTTGGCCTCACCAATTTGCAGTCCCACCAGCAGTGTACAAGTGTCCCCTTTTCCCCACATCCTCGTAAACACTTGTTGTTTGACTTCATAATGGCTGCCAATCATACTGGAGTGAGATGGTATCTTAGGGTGGGTTTGATTTGCATTTCTCTTACTGCTAGATGTGGTGAGCATTTTTTCATGTACTTGTTGATTGATTGTATGTCCTCCTCGGTGAAGTGTCATTTCAGGTCCTTGCCCCATTTGTTGATTAGGTTATTTGTTATCTTATTGATAGTTTTTTTTTTTTTGAATTCTTTGTATATTCAGGATATTAGGGCTCTATCTGAAGTGTGAGGGGTAAAAATTTGTTCCCAGGATGTAGGCTCTCTATTTACCTCTCTTATTGTTTCTCTGGCAGAGAAAAAAAACTTCTTAGTTTAAGTAAGTCTCATTTTTTTATTCTTGTTAATAACTCTTGGGCTATGCGCGTCCTATTAAGAAATTTGGAGCCCGACCCCACAGTATGTAGATCGTAGCCAACTTTTTCTTCTATGAAATGCAGTGTCTCTGATTTTATATCTAGATCCTTGATCCATTTTGAGTTAAATTTTGTGCATGGCGAGAGAAGGGAATTCAGTTTCATTTTGTTGCATATGGATTTCCAATTTTCCCAGCACCATTTGTTGAAGATGCTACCCTTCCTCCATTGCATGCTTTTAGCCCCTTTATCAAATATAAGAAAGTTGTAATTTTGTGGATTGGTTTCTGTGTCCTCTCTTCTGTACCACTGGTCCACCTGCTTTTTTCGGTACCAGTACCATGCTGTTTTTGTTACTATTGCTTTGTAGTACAGTTTGAACTCTGGAATCGCTATACCTCCAGATTCACACTTCCTGCTTAGAGTTGCTTTTGCTATTCTGGGTCTTTTGTTTTTCCATATGAATTTCATGATTGATTTATCTATTTCTACAAGAAATGCCGTTGGGATTTTGATTGGCATTGCATTAAACCTGTAGAGAACTTTGTGTAATATTGCCATTTTTATGTTGTTAGATCTGCCTATTCATGAACAGGGCACATGTTTCCATCTTCTGAGATCTTCTTCTATCTCTCTCTTTAGAGTTCTGTAGTTTTCATTATATAAATCTTTCACCTCTTTTGTTAGGTTGATTCCAAAGTATCTTATTTTATTTGAGGATATTGTGAATAGAGTGGTTTTCCTCATTTCCATTTCAGAAGTTTTGTTGCTGTTATACAGGAATGCCTTTGATTTATGCGTGTTAAATATATATCCTGCCACATTTCTGAATTCATTTATTAACTCTAGCCATTTCTTTGTAGACCTTTTTGTGTCTGTTAAATATATTATCATGTCATCTGCAAATAGTGATACTTTAAATTCTTCTTTTCCTATTTTTATGCCTTTAATTTCTTTGGTCTGTTTAATTGCTCTGGCTAGTATTTCAAAACTAAATTGAATAGAAGTGGTGATAAAGGGCATCCCTGTCTTGTTCCAGATTTTAGAAGGAATGCCTTCAGTTTTTCTCCATTTAGGATGATGCTAGCCTGAGGTTTAGCATATATAGCTTTTACAATTTTGAGGTAAGTTCCTGTTATCCCTAGTATTTATATTGTTTTGAACATAAAGGGATGCAGAACTTTGTCAAGTGCTTTTTCTGCATCTATAGAGATGATCATATGGTTCTTGTCTTTAATTCTATTGATGTGGTGAATGGCATTTATTGATTTTCGTATATTGAACCATCCTTGCATCACGGGGATGAATCCTTCTTGATGATGGTGCACAATTATTTTGATATGCTTTTGTATTTGATTCGTCAGGATTTTATTGAGAATTTTTGCATCCAAGTTCATTAGAGATATTGGTCTGTAGTATTCTTTCTTTGAAGTGTCTTTGTCTGGTTTCGGGATCAGGGTGATGTTGGCCTCATAGAATGAATTTGGAAGAGCTCCTTCTTTTTCTATTTCTTGAGAAAGCTTGAAAAAATATTGGTTTTAATTCTTCTTTGAAGGTTTTGTAGAAATCCGCTGTATACCCATCTGGTCCAGGGCTTTTTTTTTGGTTGGTAGTCTTTTGATTGCCTCTTCTATTTCTTCCTTTGTTATTGGCCTGTTTAAATTGTTTGTGTCTTCCTGACTCAATCTGGGCAGATCGTATGACTTAAGAAATTTATCAATATCTTCACAATATTCTATTTTGTTGGAATATAGTGTTTCAAAATACTTTCTAATTATCTTCTGTATTTCTGTAGTGTCTGTTGTGATATTGCCTTTTTCATCCCATATTTTAGTAATTTGAATTCTCTTTCTTCTTCTTTTCCTTAGCATGGCTAAGGGCCTGTCAATCTTATTTATTTTTTCAAAGAACCAACTTTTAGTTTTATCAATTTTTTCAACTTTTTTTTGTTTCAGTTTCATTGATTTCTGCTCTAAATTTAATTATTTCTTGTCTTCTACTACATTTGCTGTTGTTTTGCTCTTCCTTTTCTAGGTTTTTGAGGTGTAGTTTAAGTTCATTTATTTGTTGTATTTTTCTTTTTTTGAGGAAAGAACTCCAAGAAATGAATTTCCCTCTTAAAACTGCTTTCATTGTGTCCCATAGATTCCGGTATGTTGTGTCTGTATTGTCATTTGTCTCTAAGAATTTTTTTATCTCCTTCTTTATGTCTTCTGTAACCCATTGATCATTCAGTAGCATGTTGTTCATTTTCCATGTGATGTAGGATTTTTCCTTCTTTCTTTTCTCATTGATTTCCAGTTTCATTCCATTATGATCATATATGGTGCATGGTATAATCTCCATGCCTTTATATTTACTAAGAATTGCCCTATGGCATAATATATGGTGTATCTCTGAGTAGTATCCATGTGCTGCTGAGAAGAACATGTATCCACTTGATGATGGTTGATATATTCTATATATGTCGGTTAAGTCTAGGTTATTGATTGTGCTGTTGAGTTCTATAGTTTCTTTATTCAGTTTTTGTCTAGAGGATCTCTCTAATGCCGAGAGTGGTATGTTGAAGTCACCCATAATTATTGTGTTGTAGTCTATTTGACTCTTGAACTTGAGGAGAGTTTGTTTTATGAACGTTGCACCTCCATTGCTTGGTGCATACAAATTGATAATTGTTTTTTTCTTGTTGGTGGATGATTCCTTTTAACAGAATATAGTGTCATTCTTTATCCCTTTTGATTAACTTAGGTTTGAAGTTGATTTTATTCCATATGAGTATGGCAAATCCTTCTTGCTTCCGAGGGCCGTGTGAGTGTTATGATTTTTCCCAACCTTTTACCTTCAGCCTGTGTATGTCTTTTCCTATCATATGAGTCTTCTGAACGCAGAATATTGTTGGATTTGTTTTTTTGATCCAGGTCACTAGCACATGTCTCTTGATTGGTGAAATTAGGCCATTAACATTTAAGGTTACAATTGAAATATGATTTGTACTTCCAGTCATGTTTATTTATTTATTATAAATAAATAGTTTTTACTTTTGGATAGTTTTTACTTTTTTGGTTACTTTCCTCCCGCTTTACTGAGATACTTCCCACTGTTAGTTTTGGGCACTATTTTTTAACTCTTCTTCTTGTAGTATTTTGCACAAAATGCTTTGCAGTGCTGGTTTTCTGGCTGAGAATTGTTTTAGCTTTTGTTTAACGTGAAAAACTTTAATTTCATTGTCAAATCTGAAGCTTAACTTTGCTTTATATGGTATTCTTGGTTGGAATTCTTTTTTTTTTTTTTTCAGCATTTGAATTACATTGTTCCAGGATCTTCTCACTTTCAACGAATGTGATGAAAAATCAGTTGTTAACCTAATTGGTTTACCCCTGAATGTAATCTGCCTCCTTTCTCTTGTAGCTTTTAATATTCTCTCCTTGTTCTGTATGTTGGCTATCTTCATAATTATATGTCTTGGAGTTGGTCTATTTTGGTTTTGAATGTTTGGGGTCCTGTAGGCTTCCAGGAATTGGCAATCCAATCCATCATTCATCTCTGGGAAGTTTTATAGAATTATTTCATTTAATATGTTGTCCATTCCTTTGGTTTGAATCTCTATGCCTTCTTCTATCCTGATGACTCTTAAATTTGTTTTTTGTTTTTTTATGACATCCCATATCTTTTGAATAAATTCCTGGTGGGATTTAAGCATCTTTTCTGTGTTTACTCAATTCTTTTCAAGTTGATAAACTTTGTCTTCATTATCTGATGTTCTGACTTCTACTTGATCTAGTCTATTTGTAATATTCTCGTTTGAGTTTTTAATTTGTTTTATATTTTCCTGCATTTCTAGGATTACTGTTTAATATTTTTTTAAGATCTCTATCTCCTGGTAATGCTCATTCTTTGCCATTTGAATTTGTTTGTTTAATTCATTTTCAAAATATACTTTTATTGCTTGGACTTGCTGCCTCATGTCTTCTCTAATATTCCTTTCCATCTGAGTTCGGTATGCCTTGAGATCTTTCCCTATCCCTGTTTCTGATGCTTCAAGGTCCTCCTGTAGAATTAAGTTGTCCTGCATTGTTTGTACTCCTTTTTTGCCCTTGTTTTTTCATGATGTTCACGTTACTTTCCACCTCTATTTGATTGCTGTGTTTCTGCTTTATTCTTTAGATTTGTTTTGGTGTTGTATATCTCTGTTGTCTCTCCTTTGTGTTGGTAAACTATGCCTGCTAAAGTGGATTCCGCTTGGAAGTAATTCCGAAGGCCGAGCTCCAGTGATGTCACCTCTCTGCTTTGGCGGGCCCCAGGCTCCTTGCCGAGGTGTCCTAATTGGGGGGTGGGACTTGACTGTCTCTGGTTTGTTTCAGCTCTGGGTCACTGGCAGGCGGGTGGTCTCCAGCCGCCCAATTGCGTGGTTGGTCGCCAGCGGGCAGGCGGTCTCCAGCCGCCCAGTCACGCGGGCAGCAGGTGGGCGGTCGCCGTTGGGTTGGCAATCTCTAGCCACGCAGTCTCACGCTCGGTTGCCGGCGGGCGGGCATTCCTCAGCCCCCCAGTCACTCAGGCAGTGGGTGGAATGTCACGTGCGGGCCTGCGGTCTCCAGCCGCCCAGTCACAAGGGCCTGCCCTCTAGTCCTTTGGTTTCTCCTGCTTGTCCTGGTTTCTTTTTCTAGACCAGATTTCCCCTGAGTGATGCCTCTCGGCAGTTCAAACTGTACTCTGTGCCTGCCGTTTGTTGGGTGTGGAGGGTGTCTTTTGGGAACCCAGACACTCTATTGTTTTGATTTTTTCTGCTTGCCCCTCCCCCAGCACTGGCTATACATGTTTCGTTATTGCCACTGATGGTAGGGGGAGTCGAAAGTCAGGTGTCTCTAGTTTTTCTTGCGTCTTTATGCAGGCTTGCTCTGATTAACCCTCCCCCGGAAAGCCTAGGAGACATTTTATGCGAATTCCCCGCTGTATGAGAGATGAGCTGAGTAACACACATCTGTTTTATTGTTACAATCTATTGGAGAGGGGCGGTGGTTACTTCAGATCTCAAAGATGGTGGCCGCTGGTTTCCTTGGTGGAGTTTCTTTTGTGGGGTATAGAACTATACCACTTTCTTCCCTGTCTGAATTCCCAAACTCAGCCCGGGGATCAGTGGGAGCTCAGCCGGCAGGATTCCACAGAATCCGCAGCAACATTTCTCCCTGCTTCAGGTCACTTCTCGGTGGTGCCCCGCCATGTGTAACAGCAGGCCTGGCTGCATGATTCAATCAGCCCGGATCTCTGATTGCACAGTTGGCTATTGGGAACCCCGGCACTCTATTGTTTTGATTTTTTTTTCCACTTGCCCCTCTCTCAGCGCTGGCTAGACAGGTTTTTTTCACCACTGATGGGAGGGGGAGTTGAAAGTCAGGTGCCTGTAGTTTTCCCCTGTCTTTATGCAGGCTCGCTCTTATAATCTCTCCCCCAGAAAGCCTAGGAGAGATTTGATGCAAATTCCCCGAAGTATGGGAAATGAGCTGAGTAACAGCACCTGTTTTATTGTTGCAATCTGTAGGGGAGTGGCTGTCGTTACTTCAGCTCACCAAGATGGTGGCCGTTGGTTTCCTTTGTGGAGTTTCTATTGTGGGGGTTAGAACTGTACCACTTCCTTCCCCATCTGAAACCCTGAACTCAGCCCAGGGCTCAGTGGGGACTCTACTGGCTGAATTCCACAGAATCTGCATCAACGTTTCTCCGTGATTATTGATCGCATCTCGGTGGTGCCCTGCTGTCTGTAGCCACTGGACGGGTCGCGCAGATCAGTCAGACAGGATCTCCG
This sequence comes from Callospermophilus lateralis, assembly GCF_048772815.1. Taxonomy (NCBI): domain Eukaryota; kingdom Metazoa; phylum Chordata; class Mammalia; order Rodentia; family Sciuridae; genus Callospermophilus; species Callospermophilus lateralis. The sequence continues at coordinate 242,570 of NW_027512374.1, read as the reverse complement.
GTCGCAGAGTTGGCTCATGTTTGGGACTCATTTACCGTACCTCAGTGCTAGAAATCCTTCTTCTAGGTTTCAGTGCACCCCCATTTTGCTGTAAGTTCCTAACAAGATAGTTTTTTGTCGTTCTTAGTCGTTAGTCACCTGCGTAGTGGCGCGGTACAATGGGTATGATGCTCTCTATTCACGGCCCTCTTGCAATGTCAAAATATTATGATTTGTATGCACCATTCACTGAAGTTAGTTTTCAGTATTAGGAAACAAATATGTATTTCAGGTGGATGAATATTTCTGAGAATAATCTTGTGAAAAGTTAATTATAAATCCTCATACAAGAATATAAATGATTTTAGGAAGTGTATAATAAGACACATATATTTCATATTTTGAAAAATCTGGAGAGTATATATATATATATATATATATATATATATATATATATATATATATACACACACACACACACACACACACACAAACACACACACACAGAGACATTAAAAAGTAGCAATATATATGCCAATCGAAATTCATCATTAAATATATAACATCCACTTATCCAAAAATATACATTTTACTGAAAATGGATTTATGCATAATGTTGGTCAACTAGGAAGCTCAACCATAGGTTAAATTTTCGGTTCCAACAGAGGTTAGGAGGAGTGATCTCTTCTCACAATTTTTATCTGCCATGTCAGCCACCTCAGAAGAATGTACATGTGATACCAGGTAGGATTCTATTTGTGCATATAAAAATACATGTGCTTAATAGGCTACAGAAAAGGGAGAGAGGAATTCACATATTTGTTAATTTTAAAAACACATGGAGAACTATGTCAATAAACATTAAATATATATTTTAACTCCTACACAATATAATCCAAAAGGGATGTCCAACTACGTATCATGCCTTCTCTGAATTGCTGGTATTTGTATTCTGTTTGGGTTACTATTCTCCATCATATAAGGATTAGTAGTCAGAGTCTAGTAGGGTATGGGTTAGTGTCAGAGATTCAGTATTTCGAATGGAAAATAGGAAAGTAAACCCAATGTGTTTGCAAATATGTGCTACACAAAAATCTTCCCACTCACATTAAGAACAATCCCTTGATATTACCCTCGCTGGAAGAAATACACAATTAGAGGATAAGAGTTAGAAAATCTGTGAATACATACCCGGAATGGAATATGCTCAGGACTTCACAACCTTGGAGGTGGTAGATGACTTTCCAAAAATAAAAGACAAGGTAAACACTCCACAAACATGGAGCTCTGCAGGCCTAAAGACTTCTTGAGATACTGCCTCTGAGTTGGGACACTTGAAATGTATGTTGTTGTCGGTAGCTTTAGCATCCTATGTAGTGAGAGCATCAAAACTGGGTCAACATCTATGTGACCTGGAGGACATGGTATCTTATTTTCCAATGAAAATGAGGCAGCAGTGCTGAATTCTCACTTTGTAGGTAAACTGTGGCAACTGGGGGATAAGTGTCTCTTCGTGTGGACTGTGAAGCCATTTGGTCATACTCTACTTTTCGTGGTGATTCTTGCTGCTGCACTGGGAGTTTGGTATTTGCTTCATGAAATACAAGGAGTTCAACTGGGACACAGTGCTGGAGGGAGTTCTGTCACGTGTGGTGGGACAGAGTCTGCAGGAGAATGCACCAACCAGGCTTATGTCCAACATAGCTTGCCCCCTTGACCATATCAACCTGATTCTGAACATTGCCCAGAAACCTATCCATATAACAAGATGCCTTTTCATATAAGGGTCTGCTGGCTGCATCATGTCAGTCACAAGCCATTTGAAAGCCAACGGCCGAACCACATGAAACCACCAGAGATATTTTATCTCACACCTACCCACCTTTGCTTTAGGCCCACTACTCAGCAGGTTCCAACTTACTGGCATCTCTGTTCTACACAATTTTTTTGTAAAACCCAGTCAATCAAGGCACTTTCTGGTACACTCATGATCAGCAACAGGATCTCCAATGGTTTTCCAGTGCCACCTGGTAATGGGAATTTCAAAAATTTCATGGTATTTATCGAGCCCATTTTTCAAGGATGAAGTTGTAGGCACTGAGGGTTTCATTTAATTCAGTAACCATTAAATGGTGAGGAAGCCCATTTCAATGAACGCTCTGGATAACTCTCACAGGCAAGGCTTCCCAAAGTGTTGCCAAATGGTCACATGAAGCCAGGCCCATTGAGGTCTACAATGTAAAATCCTTGCCTGTTTTGCCTCTCAACTATGGCTGCTAATTCTTTCAGAAAAAAATTATGTGATAACCTGGCTGAGATTCCCTGTGCTCTGTGGAAAGCCTTCCTGGGCACAGATCTCAGTTTCCAAGGGTGACTCTCATGCATGGCCTTCTAAAATCCCAACAAAACTCATGGCAATACTTCTCTGAGATCAGTTCCAGAACTCAGTCTCTAAGGGGAATCACACCAGAGTTCAAGACCAGGTGGAGCCAGTCATATTTTTCAACAACCACACTAATAACCACAATTAAAACCAGAACACTTCCACATGGCCATCATCTTCTTCCATATAGACACTCATTTTAACCTCTGGATGGAGGTTTCCATGAGGGTCACAGCCTAAGACAGTGTCCAAAATAAGCTCCCTTGCCCCTCATTTGCTTAAAGTTGGGGTGGCCTGAACACCTTTCTGTGAACCATGACTGATCAAATAGGCCTGCCGTTAATACTGCTCTGCTTCTCCAATTTGAGGACTACTGACTGTGGGGTTTAGAATCTTCATGTGAATTGGAATCATTGGAATCACCTATGGGCTAGCCTCTGAAGGGCTTTGAAGAACTCATTTGACCCAAAGGCACCCTATTCTCACTTGATAGAGGTCAGGAACCTTACAGAGGTAGGGAGAGACTTCATCCACAAGGACTGCTCTTTTGGCCATTTTGGTTTTGGATGAACACGTGGGATGTATAAGGTGCTGAGTATCTAACCACAGCCTCACACAGGGCCAAGAGGCTGTTTCAGAAACATCCATTTCCAATGAAATTAAGCAAAGAGCCACAGGTGATGCCCATTCATTTCCATTTGAAAACTGTTTTCTTCAGGGTTCACAAATGAGTGTCCTGAGGTAAAAACCTTCCTGAAATTCAGGGCAGCAGAACAATAGGTAAGCAAAAGCCCGAAAGAAGGGTTTCTCCACTGAGACTTTCCTGGTCCCACTGATATCTGAGTTTTCTTAGATGCTCGCCATTCCCTTCAGCTATCCAGTACATCACCATATCACAGAGCTTGGAGGTGGTACATATCTTGGACACAAAACCATGAGGCTATTCTGGAGAGTTTCCAGAATTCAGGAAGAAAACAGAAACTTAGTAAGAGAGCAGATGTTGCCCTTCAATAATACAAGCTGCAGTCCATTTGTAAATTGGGCAGGATGAATGTTTGGAAGCTTTCTACTAGACAGGACACATCCATTGATGCATTCTCTTTTCTAATGTCTACAACCACGGACAGAGTGGGATGCACAGACATAGAAGCACTCGCCTTGTCAAACGACTTACTGGAAACAGTCCACACCAATCCAAACAAAGAGCTTTTCCTTCCTATTCTCAGAACATGAGACAAAACCACAAACCCCCACACACACACTCAAAGGCACCTCCTTTGCTCAAGTAAGTCTGTGACTATCCAGAGTGTCCTCGGAATGGTGGGCCATTGTATGTTCCCCCAAAATGGCCTGTCCTGTATCAGATCTAGTCTCCTTGGCCAACACTTTGAAGTTGTTAGGAGCCATGGGTGAGCCACTACCTGATTTCCCAGGAAAAGCTCCTCTTCAGAGCTTTCCTGTCATTTGGCCATCGTCACAACAGTAGGTACTAAGAAAGACTGACTCTGTTCTTGATAAATCAAAACAAGTGAGACCACTGGGACTGGGACTGTGACTGGCTCTTGGTGCCTGTCTTCCAGGATCAAACGTCCAGAGAGTTCCATCACCAAGGCAGTGAGGTGAGGTCATTTCCTTCAGGAACTGAATGAGGTCACTGACTTTGCAACCACTTTGTCCTAAAAGTTACATCTAAAAGTCCCATGAGATGGAGGCTGTCCCTACTTCCTGTCACACTTTCACATTTAGAATGGTATACCAACCATAGGTACCTGGGAACAGCTCTCCACACATGCCTGGTTTGGTCCATCTTCTCTACATTAAGAAGGTAGAGGCTGATTGAGACACATCCCTTCATCCTGACCAGATAGTTTGCCATGGAAGATGTCTTTTGCTCTCTCAGGTCCTTCATAGCTTCCTTCATCATCTCAGGGGATCATTTCTGCATATACCTTTGATGTCCTCAGCAGGTGGAAGATCCCCTACATTCCTGTATTGTAAGACCAACTCTGTCCCTCCTCTTCTGTAAAGTTAGATTGAGGGAAAAGTGTATGTTTAGGGTTAATAACATGTTTGATTTGCGTTAGGAATCTTTCTGCCGGATGAATAATGGTATTGGGAGCCTGTGATATGTACAAAAATATATAGGTAAAATATAAGTATAAAAACAGAAATGTAGGTAAGATTGGAAGCCAGAAGGGAACTGGGCACTTGAGTGGGATACTTAGGTTTGAATTATGTTCTGCACATGTGTCTCAGATAAATTGATATACAATGTCATAGGACCTTATACCTTGGATAATTGATTGTCGAAGAGAACATCGAGTCAAAAAACTATAGTCAGTAGCATTAGGAAGATAGTCAGTAGGTTTAGAAAGAAGAGTGAGTATAGGATTTGGACCAAAAGTTCTTTAGCAATAGGGTTTCGGGTAGAGAGTGAATGTAAATGTCAGCATATGTGAAGTGTCAGTCACAATGATGAACTGGGGGAAATATGTATGAAAGCAGGTATCAATAAAGATATTACGAAATCAGGAAAAGTATGAAGTGAGTGATAGGATTAGACATTTTCAACATGTTTGAGGTTGAATATATAATCTTAGGAAGAAACAAATATGTAGTCACCAATTGGATTTACATTTGAGAGCATTAGGCAACCTGGACATGGTTCTTTTTAGTAATCCACGCTCCCTTGGCATTTAGGCTTTGATACAATCATGAGTGTGACCTTCGCTTTTTGTGTCCAGAATATTCCTGTGATGAAATCTATATATAGATAAGGTGACATGAGTATTTCTTCCACCATTTCTGGGAGCAATATTTTGAAGACGTATAAATTAGTATTGAAGGGACAAAGAGGAGTACACTGTATCTATGAATATAGATATAATGCATTAATAGACAATACTGTGAATAAAAAACATAACTGGTTCCAACTTTAAATAATGGATTGAATTGAATCGTGAACATATAGAGGAAATCTTATATTGATATACAATTTTTCATTCCAACCAGTTATACATCTAATGTTAATATTAATGTTATGGTTCATCATGAAGAGTGTGTGAGTTTAGCTTCGAAATTGATTATGGAAATTGAAAATAATGTATTTGGAAAGAAGTCCCATGAAAAGATGAATCAAGTAACATGGAGGAATACATGTGTTCTGAAGCAAGAAGTGTTTGAAAGTGAAACAAATTCCTATATATTTGTGAACTTGTGGATGAAATACATATCCTATGATGTGCAAAAACTGAAGAAATAGTAATGTACCAGTGTTGGATTAAAATGAAGGTCAATATAGACATCATGTCCCATTGGAATCTACTGGCATTGATGTTAAACTGGGTCAGTTACTGTAGAAATATTAGGATTTGTAAACACCATTGATTGAAGTTAGTTTTCAGTACTGGGAAACAAATATGTATTTCAGGTGGATGAATATTTCTGAGAATTATCTTCTGAAAAGTTGATTATAAATCCATATACATGAACATGAATGAATTTACAGAGTGTGTATAAGACACATATATTTCATATTTTGAGAAATCTGGAGATATATATATATATATATATATATATATATATATATATATATATATATATTTTTTTTTAAATAAACACAAATATACATTAAAAAGTATCAATAAATACATGCTAATCATAATTTATCATGTAATATACATCATCCACAGATGCAAAAATATTTATTATACTGAACATGGATTTATGTATAATATTGTTCTACTGGGAAGCTCACACATAGTTTGAATTTTCAGTTCCCACAGGGTTTAGGAGGACTGATCTCTTCTCACAATTTGTATCTGCCAATTCAGCCAACTCATGAAAATGTACGTGTGATACCAGGTAGGATTCTCTATGTGCATATAAAAATACATGTGCTGAGTAGGCTACAGAGAAAGGGAGACATATTAACATATTTGTGAACTTTAAAAACACATGGAGGACTATTTCAATTAAAAATTGAGTAGATTTATAACACCTACCCTTAATCATGCAAAAGGGAAGTCCAACTGTACACCATGTCTCCACTGAACTGCTTGTATTTTCATTCTGTTTGGGTATTATTCTCCATCATATTAGGATTAGTAGTCAGAGTATAGTAGGGTATGAGTTACTGTCAGGGATTCAGTATTTCAAATGGAAAATTGGAAAATGGATCAATGTGTATGCAAATTAGTGTTACACAAAAATTTTCCCACTCTCATTTAGAACAATAACTTTACATTATTTTCACCCCAAGTAAGACACAATTAGAGGAAAAGAGTTAGAAAATCTTTGATTTCATACCTGAAATGAAAACTGCTCCGGATTTCACAACCTTGGAGATGGTAGAGGAGTTTCCAAAAGTAAGGGACTATGTAAATACTCCACAAACATGAAGATTTGCCAGCCTAAAGACTCTGCAGAAACTGCCTCTAAGATGGACAGTTGAAATATATGTTGTTTTCAGGAGCTTTAGCTTTTTTTCTAGTAAGACCATCAAAGCTGTTTATGCATCTCTGTGACCTTGAGCACATGGTTTATAATTTTCCAATTAACATGAAGCAGCAGTGCTGAATTCTCTCTTTGTAGGTAAACTATGGCCACTGGGATCTATGTGTCTCCCCATGTGGACTGTGAAGCCATTTCATCATCCTCCACTTTTTATAATGTCTCCTGCTGCACTCAGAGTTTTGTATTTGTTTCATGAAATACAAGGAGTTAAACTTGACCACAGTGCTGGAGGGAGTTCTGTCACATGTGGTGGGTCAGGGTCTGCAGGAGAATGCACCAACAGGGCTTGTATACCACATAGGTTGCCTCCGTGACCATAGCAACCTGATTCTGAACATTGCCCTTAAACCTCTCCATATAACATGATGCGTTTACATACAATGTTCTGCTGGCTGCACCATGTCAGTCACAAGCCATTTGGAAGACAATGGCAGATCCACATGACCCCACCACAGATGTTTTATCACACACTTAATCACCTCTGCTCTAGGCCCACTATTCTACAGGCTCCAAATTACTGGCATCTCTGTTCTACACCATATTCATGAAAACCAGTTAATCAAGGCACTGTCTGGTACACTCATGATCAGCAACAGGACATCCAAAGGTTCTTCAGTGCCACCTGGTCATTGGAATTTTAAAAATTTCATGGTATTTATCTAGCCAATTTTCAAGGATAAAGTTGGAGGCACTGTTTATTTCAATTCATTCAGGAATTATTCAATGTTGAGGAAGATCATTTCAATGAAAGCTCTGGAGAACTCTCACAGGCAAGGCTTCCCAGAGCATGGCCAAAAGGTCACATGAAGCCACGCCCATTGAGGTCTACAATTGAGGTCCATGTGTGTTTTGACTATCAAATATGGCTGCCAAGTCTTTCAGAATTAAATCATGTGATATCCTGTCTGAGATTCCCAGTGCTCTGTGGAAAGCCACCGTGGGCATAGATCTCAGTTTCCAAGGGCGACTCTCATGCGTGGCCTCTTAAAATCCCCACACAATTTATGGCAATTCTTCCTTGATGTGTGTTCCAGAACTCAGTCTCTAAGGGGAATGACACCAGAGTTCAAGCCCAGGTGGATCCAGTCATCTCTTCCAACTGCCACAAGAATGACCACAATTAAAACCAAAATACACCCACATGGCCCTCATCTTCTTAAATATAGACATTCATCATAACCTCTGGCTGGAGGTTACCATGCGGAATGCATCCCAAGAGAGTGTCCAAAATAATGTTGCTTGCCCCTCATTTGCCTAAAGTCAGGGTGACATGGACACCCTTCCTGTGAACCAGGAGTGATCAAATAGGCCTGCCATTAATACTGCTCTCCTTCTCCAATTTCAGGCCTACTGACTCTCAGGTATAGATTCTTTATGTGATTTGGAGTCTTGAGAAAACACAAGCACCTCTGCAGGGCTTTGAAGAACTCATTTGACCTAAAGGATTCCTATTCACACTTGATGGAGGTAAAGAACCTAACAGAGGAATGCAAGAGACTCATCCACAATGACTAATTTTTTTGCCATTTTGGTTTTGATTGCACACATGGAATCTATCTTTAGATCTATCATGTGCTGAGAATCTAAGCCACAACCTCACAGAGGCCCAAGAGGCTGATTCGGACACATCCCTTTCCAAAGCAATTAAGCAAAGAGCAACATGTTATGCCCATTTATTTCCTTTTGAAAACAGTTTTCTTCAGGCTTCACAAAGGGGTGGCCTGAGGCAAAGACCTTCTTGACATTCAGGGCAACATAACCATAAGTATGCAAATAAACCAAAGCAGGGTCTCTCCACTGAGAGTTTACTGGTCACACAGTTATTTGAGTTTTCTAAGATGTTCCCATTCCCTACAGCTATCAAGTACATGGCCATGTCACAGAGCTTGGAGGTGGTACATATCTTGGACTCAAAACCATGGGCCTATTCTTGAGATTTGCCAGAATTCAGGAAGAAAACAGGAACTTAGAAAGTTAGTAGGTGTTTCCCATGCATAAGGCGAGCCACAGTCCATTCCTAAATCGGGCAGAAAGAATGCTGGGAAGCATTCTACTAGACAGGACACATCCTTGATGCATTGTCTTTTCTAATGTCTACAACCACGGACAGAGTGGGAAACACAGACATAGAAGCACTCGCCTTGTCAAACGACTTACTAGAAACAGTCCACTCCAATCCAAACAAACCGCCTTTCCTACCTATTCTCAAAACATTAGACAAAACCACAAACTCACACCCACACCCACAAAGGCACCTCCTTAACTCAAGTAGGTCTGTGAATATCCAGAGTGTCCTCTGACTGGTGGACATACTATATTCCCCTGAAATGGCCTGACCTGTGTCAGATCTGGTCTCCTTGGCTAACTCTGTGAAGGTGTCAGGAGCCAGAGGTGAGCCACTACCTGCTTTCTCAGAAACGGCTCCTCTTCAGAGCTTTCCTGGCATTTGGCCATCCTCACATCAGTAGTTACCAAGAAAGACTGACTCTGTCTTTGGTAAATCCAAACAAGTGTGACCACTGGGACTGGGACTGAGACTGGCTATGGGTGACTGGCTTCATGAATCCCAAGTTCAGAGATTTTAATCACCGAGGAAGTGAGGTGAGGTCACTTCCTTCAGGAACTCAATGAGGTTACTGCCTTGGCAATCACTTTGTCCTACCAGTGGCTTCCAAGTGTCACATGAGAAGGAGGCTGCCCCTACTTCCTGTTACACTTTCACAAGTTAGAATGGTATATCAATAATAGGCGCCCTGGAACAGCTACCCACACAGGCTGGGTTTGGTCCATTTTCTCTACATTAAGAAGAGAGAGGCTGATTCAGACAGAACCCTTCATCCTGACCAGGTTGTTTGCCATTGAAGATGACTTTTGCTCTCTCAGGTCCTTTATAGCTGCCTTCATTTTCTTCAGGGATCATTTATGCATGTACCTTTGAGGTTTTCATCAGGTGAAATATCTCATACATTCCTGTGTTTTAAGACCAACTCTATCCCTGCTCTTCCGTAAAGTTAGATTGATGGAACAGTGAATGGTTAAAGTTAACAACATGTTTGATTTGGGTTAGAAATCATTCTGCTGGATGAATGATGGTATTTGGAACCTAAAATATTTAAAAGAATATAGAGTTGAAATATAATTATAAAAACAGAAATCTAGGTAAGATTCGAAGCCCAGAATGGCATTGGGACCTTGACTGGGATAATTAGCATAGAATTACTTTCTGCACAGATGTCTAAAATAAATCTATAATCAATGGCATAGGATCTTCTACCTTGGATGATTGAATGTACAAGAGAACATCCAGTCAAACAGGGATAGTCGGTAGGATTAGGAAGATAGTCGGTAGGTATAGGAAGAAGAGTGAGTATAGTATTTGGAACAAAAGTTCTTTAGCAATAGGGTTTTGGTTAGAGAGTGAATATGTTTGTCAGCACATGTGAAGAGTCAATCACAATGATGAACTTGGGAAATATGTAGGAAAGCAGATATCAATAGAGACATTACAAAATCAGGCAAACTATAAAGTGATAGGATTAGACATTTTCAAAGGGTTCAGGTTGAATATATAATCTTAGGAAGAAACACATATGTATTCAGGAATAGGATTGACATTTGAGAGAATTAGGCAATGTGGACATGGATGTTTTTAGTAATCCATGCTCACTTTCCATTTAGGCTTTGGTACAATAATAAGTGTGACCTTTGCATTTGGTGTCCAGAATATTACTGTAATAAAATGTATATGTAGATCAGGTGAAATGAGTATTTCTTCCACCATTTCCGGGAGCAATATTGTGAAGACGAATAAATTAGTATTGGGGGTACAAAGAGGTGTACGCTGTGTCTATGAATATAGAGATAATGCATAAATAGATCATACTGGGAAAAAAATATAACTGGTTCCACTTAAATAATGGATTGAATTGATATCTGAAAATATATAGGAAATCTTATATTGATATACAATCATTCATTCCAAAGAGTTATACATCTAATGGTAATCTTAGAGTTATGGTTTATAATGAAGGGTGTGTGAGTTTTGTTTCAAAAGTGATTACGGAAATAGGAAATAATGTGTTTGGAAAGAAGTCTCATGAGAAGACCAGTCAAGAAACATGGAGGAATACATGTGTTCTGAAGCAGAAAGTGATTGAAAGTGAAACAAATGCCTATAAACTTCCTAACTTGTGGAATAAATATATATCCTATTATGTGCATAAACTGAAGAAATAGTAATGTAACAGTGTTGAATAAAAATGAACTTCAAAATACACATCATATTCCATAGGAATCTACTTGCATTGATGTAAAACTAGGTCAGTTACTGTAGAAGTGAAAATTGGAAAATAAATCCAATCTGGAATGGGAAATTCTCAGGAGTTCACAACCTTGGATGTGGTGGAGGAGTTTCACAAAGTAAGAGACATTGTAAAGACAACCCAAACATGGAGCTCTGCTGGCCTAAAGACTTCTTGAGAAACTGGCTTTGAGGTTGGGCACTTAAATTTATATTGTTGTCCGGAGCTATAGCTTCTTTGTAGTGAGACCATCAAAGCTGGGTGTGCATCTATGTGACCTGGAGGACATGGTATCTTATTTAATAATGAACATATGGCAGCAGTACTGAATTCCCTGTTTGTAGGTAATCTGTGGCCAATGGGGGCAAAGTGTCTCCCCATGTGGACTGTGAAGCCATTTGTTCATCCTCCATTTTCGTGGTGTTTCTTGCTGATGCACTGGGAGTTTGGTATTTGCTTAACAAAATACAAGGAGTTCAACGGGGACAAGTGCTGGTGGCTACCCCTACTTCATGTGACACTTTTACAAGTTAGAATGGTATATCAACCATAGGCACCCAGGAACAGCTCTCCACACAGGCCTTGGTTGGTCCTTCATATCTGCCTACATCTTCTCCAGGGGTCATATCTGCATGGACCTTTGAGGTTCTCAGCAGGTGGAAGATCCCCTATATTCCTGTATTGTAAGACCAACTCTGTCCCGCTCTTCTGTAAAGTTAGATTGAGGGAACAGTGTATGGTTAGCATTAATAACTTGTTCAATTTGGGTTAGGAATTATTCTGAGGGATGAATAATGATATTGGGAATCTGCTATATTTATAAGAACATAGAGGTGAAATATATGTATGAAAACAGAAATCTAGGTAAGATTTGAAGCCAAGAAGGGAATTGGGCCCTTGATTGGGATACTTAGCATTGAATTAGCTTCAGTAGAGTTTTCTTGGATAAATCAATATACAATGGCATAAGACTTTGTACCTTGGATGATTGAATTTAGAAGGGAACATCAACTCCAAAAGGGATAGTCGGTAAGATTAGGAAGATAATCGGTAGTTTTCGGAAGAAGTGTGAGTATAGAATTTGGAAAAAAAAAAATCTTTAGCAACAGGGTTTCGATTAGAGAGTGAATGCCAATGTCAGCACATGTGAAGAGTCAGTCACAAAGATGAACTAGGGAAAAAATGTAGGAAAGCAAATATCAAGGAAGACAATAGGAAATTAGGCAAAGTACAAAGTGAGTGTTAGGATTAGACATTTTCAACAGGATTGAGTTTGAATATATAATCTTAGGAAGAAACAAATATGTAGTCACCAAAGAATGACATTTGAGAACATTAGGCAACATGGACATGGATGTTTTTAGTAATCCGTGTTCACTTTCCATTTAGGCTTTGTAAAATCATAAGTGTGACCTTTGCAGTTTTGTCCAGAATATTACTGTGATAAAATGTATATGTAGATCAGGTGACATGAGTATTTCTTCAACCATTTCCGGGAGTAATATTGAGAAGACGTATAAATTAGTATTGGGGGTACAAAGAGGTGTACACTGTGTCTGTGAATATAGAGATAATGCATGAGTAGACCATACTGTGAATAAATAATATAACTGGTTCCACTTTAAATAATTCATTTAATTGATATCTGAAAATGTACAGGAAATCTAATATTGATATACAATCATTCATTCCAACCAGTTATACATCTAATGGTAATATTAGGTTATGGTTTATCATGAAGGGTGTGTGAGATTTTCTTCAAAAGGATTATGGAAATCGAAAATAATGTGTTTGGAAAGAAGTCTCAAAAAATTCCAGTCAAGAAACCTGGATGAATACATGTGTTCTAAAGCAGGAAGGGATTTAAAGTGAACCAAATGCCTCTAAATTTGTGAACTTGTGGATGAAATATATATGCTATGATGGGCTAAACGTGAAGAAATAGTAATGTAGCAGTGTTGAATAGAAATGAAGTTCAAAATAGACATCTTGTCCCATAGTAATCTACTTGCATTGATGTTAAACTGGGTCAGTTAATGTAGAAATGTTAGGATTTGTATGAACCATTAACTGAAGTCAGATTTCAGTAATGGGAAACAAATATGTATTCCAGGTGGAGGAATATTTCTGAGAATAATCTTCTGAAAAGTTGATTAGAAATCCACATACATGAACATGAATGAATTTAGGGAGTGTATATAGTACACATATATTTCATATTTTAAAAAACTTGGAGAGTCACACACACACACACACACACACACACAGACATTAAAAAGTAGCAATATATATGCCAATCGCATTTCATCATGAAATATATATAATCCACATATCGAAAAATATTCATTTTGCTTAACATGGATTCATGTATAATGTTGTTCTACTAGGAAGCTGACATAGGTTGAATTTTCAGTTCCAACAGCGTTTAGGAGGAATGATCTCTTCTCACAATTTTTATCTTCCAAGTCAGTATCCTCAAAAGAAATTATGTGTGATACCAGGTAGGATTCTATATGTGCGTATAAAAATACATGTGCTGAATAGGCTACAGAGAAAAGGAGACAGGAAGTCACATATTTGTTACCTTTAAAAATACATGTAGAACTATTTCAATTAAAAATTGACTATTTTTATAATATCTACCCTTTATCATGCAAAAGGCAAGACCTAGTATACACCATGCCTCCTCTGAACTGCTTGTATTTCTATACTTTTTGGGTTATTTTTCTTCACCATATTAGGATTAATCGTCAAAGTCTAGTAGGGTATGGGTTAGTGTCAGGGATTCAGTATTTTGAATGGAAAATAGGAAAATGAATCCAATGTGTACGCAAACATATGCTACGCAAAAATCTTCCAACTCTCATCAAGAACAATGCCTTGTCATTACCTTCCACCCTAGTAAAACACAATTAGAGGAGAAGAGTTAGAAAATCTGTGAATTCATATGTGGAATAAAATATGCTCAGTAGTTCAAAAAATTGGAGGTGTTAAAGGAGTTTCCAAAAGTAAGGGAAAGGTTAAACAGTCCACACATATGGAGCTCTGCTGGCCTAAAGACTTCTTGAGAAAGTCTCTCTGAGGTTGGGCACTTGAAATATATTTTGTTGTAAGGAGCTTTAGCTTCCTTTGTAGTGAGACCTTCAAAGATGGGTCTGCATCTATGTGACCTGGAGGACATGGTTTCTTATTTTCCAATGAACATGAGACCACAGTGCTGAATTCTCTCTTCCTAAGTAAACTGTGGACACTGGAACCTAAGTGTCTCCCCGTTTGAACTGTCAAGCCATTTGGTCATCCTCCACTTTTCGTGGGTTTCTTGCTGCTGCACTGGGAGTTTGGTATTTGCATCACGAAATACAAGGAGTTCAACTGGGACACAGTGCTGGAGAGAGTTGTGTCACGTGTGTATGGTCAGGGTCTGCAGGAGAATGCACCATCCAATCTTCTATCTCTCATACTTTGCCCCCGTGTCCATAGCAACCTGATTCTGAAGATTTACCTGAAACCAAACCATATAACAATTTGCCTTTACATATAAGGGTCTGCTGGCTGCACCTTGTGAGTCAAAAGCCCTTCTATATAAATGCCACATTTTTAATCCATTCATCTATTGAAGGGAATCTAGGTTGGTTCCACAGTCTTGCCATTGTGAATTGTGCTGCTATGAACATCGATTTATCAGTATCTCTGTAGCATGCTCTTTTTAGGTGTTTAGGGAATAGACCGAGAAGGGGAATAGGTCAAATGGTGGTTCCATTCCCAGCTTTCCAAGAAATCTCCATACTGCTTTCCAAATTGGCTGCACTAATTTGCAGTCCCACCAGCAATGTACAGGTGTGCCCTTTTCCCCACATCCTCGACAGCACATGTTGTCGTTTGACTTCATAATGGCTGCCAATCTTACTGCAGTGAGATGGTATCTTAGGGTGGGTTTGTTTTGCTTTTCTCTGACTGCTAGAGATGGTGAGCATTTTTTCATGTACTTATTGATTGATTGTATGTCCTCCTCTGAGAAGTGTCTGGTCAGGTCTTTGGCCCATTTGTTGATTGGGTTATTCATTTTCTTATTGTTTAATTTTTTTGAGTTCTTTGTATACTCTTGATATTAGGGCTCTATCTGAAGTGTGAGGAGTAAAGATTTGTTCCAAGGATGTAGGCTCCCTATTTACCTCTCTTATTGTTTCTTTTGCTGAGAAAAATCTATTTAGTTTGCGTAAGTCCCATTTGTTGATTCTAGTGATTAACTCTTGTGCTATGGGTGTCCTATTGAGAAATTTGGAGCCCGACCCCACAGTATGTAGATTGTGGCAAAAGTTTTCTTCTACCAGATGCAGTGTCTCTGATTTGATATCAACCTCCTAGATCTATTTTGAGGTAACTCTTGTGCATGGCGAGAGGAGGGGATTCAGTTTCATTTTGTTACATATGGAATTCCAGTTTTCCCAGCACCATTTGTTGAAGATGCTATCCTTCCTCCATTGCATGCTTTTAACCCCTTTATCAAATATAAGATAGTTGTAGTTTTGTGGATTGGTTTCTGTGTCCTCTATTCTGTACCACTGGTCCACCCACCTGTTTTGGCACCAGTACCATGCTATTTTTGTTACTATTGATCTGTAGTATAGTTTGAGGTCTGGTATCGGTATACTGCCTGATTCACACTTCCTGCTTAGAGCTGTTTTTGCTATTCTGGGTCTTTTATTTTTCCATATGAATTTCATAATTGTTTTATCTATTTCTACAAGAAATGACCTTGGGATTTTAATTGGCATTGCATTAAACCTATAGAGAACTTTTGGTAATATTGTCATTTTGATGATGTTAGTTATGCTTATCCATGAACAGGGTATATTTTTCCATCTTCTAAGATTTTCTTCTATTTCTCTCTTTAGGGTTCTGTAGTTTTCATTGTATAAGTCTTTCACCTCTTTTGTTAGGTTGACTCCCAAGTATTTTATTTATTTCTTTGAGGATATTGTGAATGGAGTGATTGTCCTCATTTCCATTTCAGAGGATTTGTCGCTGATATACAAAAATGCCTTTGATTTATGCGTGGTGATTTAATATCCTGCCACTTTGCTGAATTCATTTATTACCTCTAATAGTTTCTTTGTAGACCCTTTTGGGTCTGCTAGGTATAGAATCATGTCTTTTGCAAATAGCGATAATTTGAGTTCTTCTCTTCCTATTTTTATGCCTTTAATTTCTTTAGCCTTTCTAATTGCTCTGGCCAGTGTTTTGAGAACTATGTTGAACAGAAGGGGTGAGAGAGGGCATCATTGTTTTCCTCCAGATTTTAGGGGGAATGCCTTCAATTGTTCTCCATTCAGAATGATGCTAGCCTGAGGCTTAGCATAGATTGCTTTTACAATATTGAGGTATGATCCTGTTATCCCTAGTTTTTCTAGAGTTTTGAACGTAAAGTGATGCTGTACCTTGTCGAATGCTTTTTCCGCATCTCTCGAGATGATCATATGGTTCTTATTTTTAAGTCTATTGATGTGATGAATAACATTTATTGATTTCTGTATATTGTACCAGCCTTGCATCCCAGGAATGAATCCTACTTGATCATGGTGCACATATTTTTTTATATATATATGATTTTGTGTCTGATTCGCCAGAATTTTTTTGAGGATTTTTGCATTTTTCCTGAAATAGCTTGAAAAGTATTGGTTTTTGTTTTTCTTTAAAGGTTTTTTAAAACTATGCTCTATACCCATCCGGTCCTGGGCTTTTCTTAGTTGGTAGTATTTTGATGGTTTCTTCTATTTCCTCAATTGATATTAGACTGTTTAGGTTGTCTATATCCTCCTGACTCAATCTGGGCACATCATATGACTTAAGAAATTTATCAATGCCTTCACTATATTCTATTTTATTGGAGTATATTGATTCAAAATAATTTCTGATTTTCTTCTGTATTTCTGAAGTGTCTCTTGTTATATTTCCTTTTTCTTTTCATATGGTAGTAATTTGAGTTCTCTCTCTTCTTCTCTTTGTTAGCATGGCTAAGGGTCTGTCGATTTTATTTATTTTTTCAAAAAACCAATGTATTGTTTTGTCAATTTTTTCAATTGTTTCTTTTGTTTCGATTTCATTAATTTCTGCTCTGATTTTAATTATTTCTTGCCTTCTACTTCTTTTGCTGTTGTTTGCTCTTGTTTTTCTAAGATTTTGAGATGACGTATGAGATCATTTATTTGTTGGTTTTTTCTTTTTCTAAGGAATGAACTCCAAGCAATGAATTTTCCTCTTAGAACTGCTTTCAATGTGTCTCATAGATTCCCATATATTGTGTCTGTGTTTTCATTTACCTCTAAGAATTTTTTAATTTCCTCTTTGATGTCTTCAATAACCCATTGATCATTCAGAAACCTATTGTTCATTCTCCAAGTGATGAATGATTTTTCCTTCCTTCTTATATCATTGATTTTTAGTTTCATTCCATTATGATCAGATAAAATGCATGGTATTATCTCTACTCCTTTTTATTGCCTAAGAGTTGCCCTGTGACATAATATATGATGTATTTTTGAGAAGGATCCATGTTCTGTTGAGAAAAAAGTGTAACTTCTTGATGATGGGTTGTACATTCTATATATGTCAATTAAGTCTAGGTTATTAATTGTGTTATTGAGTTCTATAGTTTTCTTATTCAACTTTTGTTTGGAAGATCTGTCCAGTGGTGAGAGAGGTGTGTTCATGTCTCTCATGATTACTGTATTGTGGTCTATTAGACTCTTGAAATTGAGAAGAGTTTGTTTGATGAACAAAGCTGCACCACTGTTTGGGGCATATACATTTATGATTGTTACGTCTTGTTGGCGTATGGTTTTCTTGAGTAGTATGTAGTGTCCTTCTTTATCCCTTTTGATTAACTTTGGCTTGAAATCTATTTTATTTGATATGAGTATGGACACTCCTGCTTGTTTCCAACGTTCATAAGAGTGATATGATTTTTCCAAGTATCACCTTGAGTCTATGTATGTCTTTTCCTGTAAAATGCGTCTCCTGTAGGCAGCATTTTGTTGGTTCTTGTTTTGTGGTCCATTCTACTAGCCTGTGTCTCTTAATTGGTGAGTTTAAGCCATTAAGATTTTTGGTTATTATTTAGATATGGGTTGTTCTTCCAGCCATATTTGTTTATTTATGTTACTAAACATAGTTTGATTTCCTCTTTGATTATTTTCCCCCCTTTAATGTCCTACCTTCCACTGTTGGTTTTCATTGATATTTTCCATTTCCACTTCCTGTAATGTTGTGCCAAGGATGTTTTGAAGAGATGGTTTTCTAGCTGCAAATTCTTTTCACTTTTGTTTATTGTGGAAGGTTTTAATTTCATCTTCCATCTGAAGCTTAATTTCACTGGATACATGATTATTGGTTGGAACCCATTTTCTTTCAGTGTTTGAAATATGTTATTAAAGGATCTTCTAGCTTTCAGAGTCTGTGTTGAAAGATCAGCTGTTATCCTGGT
This sequence comes from Callospermophilus lateralis, assembly GCF_048772815.1. Taxonomy (NCBI): domain Eukaryota; kingdom Metazoa; phylum Chordata; class Mammalia; order Rodentia; family Sciuridae; genus Callospermophilus; species Callospermophilus lateralis. The sequence continues at coordinate 223,909 of NW_027512374.1, read as the reverse complement.
TGGTTTATCACTAACTATAATCTGCTTCCTTTCTCTTGTAGCTTTTAAAATTCTCTCCTTATTCTGTATGTTGGGTATCTTCATTATCATGTGTCTAGGTGTGGATCTCTTATGATATTGCACGTTCGGCGTCCTGTAGACTTTTAGGATTTGGGATTTTGTCTCATTCTTCAAGTCTAGGAATTTTTCTCCTATTATTTCATTGAATAGATTGCTCACTCCTTTGGTTTGGACCTCTATACTTTCCTGTATCCCAATGACTCTTATGTTTGGTCTCTTTATGTTATCCCATATTTCTTGCACTTTTGCTCATGGTTTCTTAACAGTCTTGCTGAGCTGTATATGTTCTTTTTGAGTTGAAATACTTTGTCTTCATTGTCTGATGTTCTATCTTCTAAGTATTCTGCTCTAATGGTAGTATTCTCAATTGAGTTTTTAAGATGGTTCATTACTTCCTGCATTTCTAAGATTTCAGTTTGTTTGTTTTTTATAACCTCTATCTCACTGTATAGTTGATCTTTGCTACTTGGATTTTTTTATGTAATTCATTGTCGAAGTGATCTTTCATTGTCTGATTTTTGCTGTCTAATGTCTTCCTTGAGATTCCAGATCACATGAAGCATGTATATCCTGAATTCTTTATCTGACATTCCATATGCTGCATCTATTACCTCTTCTAAAGTTGAGTTGACCTGCATTGCTTGTGGTCCTTTCTTTTCTTGTCTTTTCATACAGCTTGCGTTTCTTTCTGCTTGGTGAAACTGTTGTGTTTTTGAAAATTTCCCCCTATATATTTATATTGCTCTTGTATAGTGGAAAAGTCTCCATTGCAGGTGCGGTTGGCGGCTGTGATGCTCCTCCAATTGGGGTGTTCTGTCTACCATTCTGACTGGCCCCTGGGCCTGTTCTGCCGGTCGGTCGTACGTCTGCCTACCTTGCAGGCATGGGTGTGCTCTGCTCCTACTCCAATTGGGGTGACGTGACTACCATGCCGGTGGGTCGCTGGGCCTGTTCCAGGCACAGGCGGCAGCTCTGCTCTGCACCTCTGGCTTGATGACTAAGTGAGAGAGACTCGGATGTTTGTGACTCACTTTCTTTACCAGGAGACCAACTATTTCTCTCGCCGCTGGTATAGATGAAGTTATCTCCTCCACCGCTTTGTGATCACATCAGATCTCTGCCATGTTGGTATCCCATGTGAATGGCAGCATTTCTTTCCCTTTGCCGGGTGACCAAAGCAATGAGTGAGTCCTGACCGGCCTTCACAAGCCCCGTCTCAATCTTGTTGCCACTGTCTATGAAGGCTCAGTTGGCATTTACCTTTACAATATTCAGCAGGACCCAGACCAAGAAACAGTTTCTGCAGGTTCTTTAGCCCTGGGCCAGAGCAGTTCCGGGACCCGGAATTCAGCCGCTCCGGGCTCGGTGTATGTTCTGATAGGAGCAGGATCCAAGAAGCAATTTTCGTGGGTTCTTCAGCACTGACCCTAAGTAATTTGTCTGCAAGATGAAGGCGAATGGCAGCCTGAAATTACCTATTCTGTATCTGAATGAGCTGTGATGAGTCGACAACAGGGATGGTGACGTCAGCTCTCCAAGATGGTGACCGCTATCTTCCTCTGTGGTCTCACCGGTGTGGAAAACCGAATTGGACCACTTCCTTCCCCCGTTTCAAACCCACAACTCAACACTGAGCACAGTGATTGCACAGCTGGCAGGAGCCCGCATAATCCACAGGGCTATATCTTTGCGTTGCTCTCTCGTCGTTTCGCAGCGCGCATTGCAGACACTAGCCGTGGGGTGATTTGCTGAATAAGCAGCGTGACCCTCCGTGAGGACAAATCGCTGGCGTTTGAGCCCCCGTAGCTGGTTCTTGTGCAATGGAAATCCTTCCTGTAGGTTTTGGAGCACACCAATTTTCCTGGAAATTTCTAACAAGATAGATTTTAGCCATTCTAACTTGTCCTTCTCCTGCAATGTGAGGCGGTACACGGGGGTAATGAACTCCCATCACCGCCATAATATGATCCCCTGAAGTTAGTTTTCAGTACTAGGAAACAAACATGTATTTCAGGTGGATGAATATTTCTGAGAATAATCTTCTCAAACGTTGATTATAAATCCAAATACATGAATATGAATGAATTTAGTTAGTGTATAATAAGACACATATATTTTATATTTTGAATAATCAGCAGAGTGAATATATATATATATATATATATATATATAAATATATATATATATATATAATATATATAATACACACACACACACACACACACACACACACACATACACACCTAAATACAGACATTACAAAGTAGCATTATGTATGCCAATCGAAATTCACCATGAAATATATATCATCCACAGATCCCAAAATATTGATTTTACTAAATATGGATTTATGTTGTTCAACTAGGAAGCTCACCTATAGGTTGAATTTTCAGTTCCAACAGCATTTAGAAGAAGTGTTTTCTTCTAACAATTTGTATTTGCAAAGTCAGTTACCTCACAAATATGTACGTGTGATACCATGTAGTATTCTATATGTGCATATGAAAATGCATGTGCTGAATAGGCTACAGAGAAAGGGAGACAGGAATTCACATATTTGTTAACTTTAAAAACACATAGAGGACTATTTTAACTACAAATTGACAAGATTTATAACACCAACCCTTTGTCATGCAAAAGGAAAGTACAACTATACACCATGCCTCTTCTGAACTGGTTGTATTTCTATTCTGTGTGGGTTATTTTACTCCATCATATTAGGATTAGTAGTCAGAGTCTAGTAGGTTATGGGTTAGTTTCAGGGATTCAGTATTTCGAATTGAAAATAGAAAAATAAATTCAATATTTATGCAAATATGTGCTACAAAAAAATCTTCCCACTCTCATCCAGAACAATGCCTTGACATCACCTTCACTTAAAGTAAGACACAATTAGAGGAGATGAGTTACAAAAATCTGTGAATACATATCTGGAATGGAATATGCTCAGGAGTTCATATCCTTGGAGGTGGTATAGGAGTTTCCAAAAGTAAGGGACAGGGTAAACACTGCACAAAGATGGAGCTCTGCTGGCCTAAAGACTTTTGAGAAACTGCCTCTGAGTTTGGGCACTTGAAATATATGTTGTTGTCAGGAGATTTAGCTTCCGATCTAGTTAGACCATCATAACTGGGTCTGCATATATGTGACCTCGAGGACATTGTTTCTTATTTCCCAATGAACATGAGGCAGCAGTGCTGAATTTTCTCTTTGTAGGTAAACTGTAGCCACTGCGCGCTAAGTGTCTCCTCGTGTTTACTGTAAAGCTGTTTTTTCATCCTCCACTTTTTGTGGTGTTTCTTGCTGCTGCACTGGAAGTTTGGTATTTGTTTCTTGGAATACAAGGAGTTCCACTGGGACAAAGTGCTGGAGGGAATTCTGTCACATGTGGTGGGTCAGGGTCTGCAGGAGAATGCACCAAGCAAGCTTCTTTCCCACAGAGCTTGCCCCATTGACCATAGCAACCTGATTCTGAACATTGCCCTGAAACCTCTCCATATAACAAGATGCTTTTACATACAAGGGTCTGCTGGATGCACAATGTCAGTCACAAGCCATTTGGAAGCCAATGGCAGATAAACATGGCCTCACCACAGATGTTATATCAGACACCTCCCCACCACTGCTCTAGGCCAACTACTCAGCAGGCTCCAACTTACTGGCATCTCTGTTCTACATCATTTTCATGAAACCAAGTCAATCAAGGCACTGTCTGGTATACTCATGATCAGCAACAGGAATCCAAACGTTCTCCAGTGCCACCTGGTCAAGGGAATTTCAAAAAGTTGGTGGTATTTATCTAGCTATTTTTTAAGGATGAAGTTGGAGGCACTGTGGGTTTCCAATCATTCAGGAACCATTAAATGGCGAGGAAACTCATTTGAACAAAAGAAATGGAGAACTATCACAGGCAAAGCTTCCCAAAGTGTGGCCAAAAGGTCAGATGAAGCCAGGCTCATTGAGGTCTACAATGTGAGCTCCATGTGTGTTTTGACTCTCAACTATGGCTGCCAAGTCTTTAATAATAAAATCTTGTGATATCCTGGCTGAGATTACTTGTGCTCTGTGGAAAGCCACCCTGGGCATAGATCTCAGTTTCCAAGGGCGAATCTCATGTGTGGCCTCCTAAAATCCCAACACAGTTCACGGCAATACTTCTCTGAAAACAGTTCCACAACTCAGTCTCTAAGGGAAATCACACCAGAGTTCAAGCCCAGGAGGAACCAGATATCTCTTCCAACCGCCACACAAATGACCACAATTAAAAACAAAAGACTCCCACATGGCACTCATCTTCTTCCATATAGACACTAATAATAACCTCTCGCTGGAGGTTTCCATGAGGGGCACAGACCAACACAGTGTTCAAAATAAGCACCCTCGCACCTCATTTGTCACAAGTCAGGGTTTCCTGGACACCCTTCCTTTGAACACGGAATGATCATAGAGCCCTGCCTTTAATACTGATCCACAATTCCAATTTGAGGCTTACTGACTGTGGGATTTAGATTCTTTATGTGAACTGGAGTCATGCGTAATCACAAGCACCAATGGGCTAGACTCTGCAGGGCTTTGAAGTACTCATTTGATGCAAAGGATCCCTATTCTCACTTGATGGAGATCAGGAACCTTACAGAGGAAGGCGAGAGGCATAGTCCACAATGAATACTTTTTGGACATTTTGGATTTGGGTGCACACATGGGATGTTTCTTTAGGTCCATTAGGTGCTAAGTATCTAAGCCACAGCCTCACACAGGGCCAAGTGGCCAATTCAGACACATCCCTTTCCAAACAATTAAGCAAAGAGCCCCAGGTGATGCCCATTCATTTCCATTTGAAAACTATTTTCTTCAGGCTTCACAAAGGCGTGGCCTAAACAAAGACCTTCCTGTTATTCAGTGCAACAGAAGAATAGGTATGCAAAAGGCCCAAAGCAGGGTTTCTCCACAGAGACTTTACTGGTCACATTGATATCCGAGTTTTCTGAGATGCTCCAATTCCCTTCAGCTATCCTGTACATGGCCATGTCCCAGAGCTTGGAGGTGGTACATATCTTGGACACATAACCATGAGCCTATTATGGTTAGTGGCCAGAATTCAGGCAGAAAACAGGAACTTAGGAAGACAGTAGGTGTTGCCCATCCAGAAGGCAAGCCAAGTCCATCTATAAATTGGGAAGGATGAATGCTGGGAAGCTTTCTACTAGACAGAACACATCCATTGATGCATGCTCTTTCTAATGTCTTCATCCACGAACACATTGGGATACCCAGTCATAGAAACACACTCTTTGTCAAACGACTTTCTAGAAACCATCCACTCCAAAATGAACAAACTGCCTTTTCTACCTATTCTCAGAAAATGAGAAAAGACCACAAACTTACACCCAACCCACAAAGGCACCTCCTTCCCCCAAGTAGGTCTGTGACTATCCGGAGTGTCCTCTGACTGGTGGGCCATACTATGTTCCCAGAAATGGCCTGTCCAGTCTCAGATCTGGACTCCTTGGCCAACTCTGTGAGGTTATTAGGAGCCAGCGGTGAGCCATTACATGGAGATGACTTTTTCTCTCTCACGTCCTTCATAGCTGCCTACATCTTCTCCAGGGATCATTTCTGTATGGACCTTTGAGGATCTTAGCAGGTGGAAGATCTGCTACATTCCTGTATTGAAAGACCAACTCTGTCCCTAATCTTCTGTAAAGTTAGATTGAGGGAACAGTGTATGGTTAGGATTAATAACATGTTCGATATGAGTTAGGAATCATTCTGCAGGAATGTTTGGGAACCTGCAATATTTACAAGAAAATATACGTGAAATATTAGTATGAAAACAAAAATGTAGGTAAGATTTGAAGCCCAGAAGGGCATTGGGCCCTTGATTGGGATACGTAGATTTGAATTATTTTCTGCAGAGATGTCTCAGATAAATAGATGTACAATGGCATAGGTTCTTGTACGTTGGATGATGGAATGTTTAAGAGAACTTCTAGTCAAAAAAGGATAGTTGGAATTATTAGAAAGATACTCAGTTTCAGAAAGAAGAGTGAGTATAGGTTTTGGACAAAAAGTTCTCTAGCAATAGGGTTTCGGATAGAGAGTGAATTTAAATGTGAGCACATGTGAAGAGTCAGTCACAATGATGAACTGGGGAAAATATGTCGGAAGGCCGATATCAATAGAGACATTAAGAAATCAGGAAAAGTATAAAGTGAGTGATAGGATTAGATATTTTCAACAGGGTTGAGTTTGAATATATAATCTTAGGAAGAAAAAAATATGTTGTCACAAATAGGATTGACATTTGAGAACATTAGGCAACATGGACATGGATGTTTTTAGTAATCCATGCTCACTTTCAATTTAGGCTTTGGTACAATCATGCATTTTGTGTCTCGAATATTACTATGATAAAATGTATATGTAGATCGGGTGACATAAGTATTTCTTATACCATTTCTGGGAGCAATATTTTGAAGATGTATAAATTATTATTGGCGGTACAAATATTTGTACCCTGTGTCTATGAATATAGAATTAATGCATGAATTGACAATACTGTGAATAAATAATATAACTGTTTCCACTTTAAATAATGGATTGAATTGATATGTGAAAATATACACAAAAACTTATATTGATATACAATCATTCATTCCAACCAGTTACACATCTAATTGTATAATTGCGTTATGTTTTATTATAAAGACTGTGTGAGATTTGCTTCAAACGTGATTATGGAAATCGAAAATAATGTGTTTGGAAAGAAGTCTCATAAAAAGACCAGTCAAGAAACCTGGAGGAATACATGTGTTCTGAAGCAGGAAGTGATTGAAAGTGAAACAAATGCCTATAAATTTGTGAATTTGTGGATGAAATATATATCCTATGATGTGCATAGACTGAAGAAATATTAACGAACCAGTGTTGAATAAAAATGAACATCAAAATACACACTATGTCCCATAGGAATCTAATTGCATTGATGTTAAACTGGGTCAATTACTGTAGAAATATTAGAATTTGTATGCACCATTCACTGAAGTTAGTTTTAAGTACTAGGAAACAAATATGTAGTTCAGGTGAATGAATATTTCTGAGAATAATCTTGTGAAATTTTTATTATAAATCCACATACATGAACATGAATGAATTTCGGTAGTGTATATAAGACACATATATTTCATATTTTGAAAAATCTTGAGAGTGTATATATATATATATATATATATATATATATATATATATATACCCAAAACACACACAGAGATATTAAAAAGTACCAATATATAAGCCAATCAATATTCATCATGAAATATATAACATCCACAGATGCAAAATTATTTATTGTACTGAGCATGGATTTATGTACAATGTTGTTCTCCTAGGAAGCTCACATATAGGTTGAATTTTCAGTTCCACAGCGTTTAGGAGGAGTGATCTTTTCTCACAATTTGTATCTCCAAGTCAGCCAGGTCACAAAAATGTACGTGTGATACCAGGTAGGATTCTATATGTGCATATAAAAATACATGTGCTGAATAGGCTACAGAGAAAGGGAGACAGGAATTCACGTATTTGTTAACTACAAAAACCCATGGTGAAATATTTTAATTAAAAATTGACTAGATTTATAACACCTACACTTTATCATGCAAAAGGCAAATCCAACTATACACCATGCCTCCTCTGAACTGTTTGTATTTCAATTCTGTTTGCATTATTTCTCTCCACCATATTAGGATTAGTGGTCAGAGTCTAGTAGGGTATGGGTTAGTGTCAGGGATTCAGTATTTTGAATGTAAAATAGGAAAATGAATCAAATGTGTATGCAAATATGTGCTACACAAAATCTTCCTACTCTCATTCACAACAATACCTTGACACTATCTTTGCCCCAAGTAAGACAAAATAAAAGAAGAAGAGTTAGAAAATCTGTGAATACATATCAGGAATGGAACATGATTGCGAGTTCACAATCTTGGAGGTGGTAGAGGAGTTTCCAAAAGTAAGGGACAGAGTAAATATTGCACAAATATGGAGATGTGCCAGCCTAAAGACTTCTGGAGAACCTGCCTCTGAGGTTGACCACTTGAAGTATATGTTGTTGTCAGGACCTATGGCTTCCTACTAGTGAGACCACCAAAGCTGGGTCTCCATCTATGTGACCTGCAGAACATGGTTTCTTATTTTCCAAAGAAAGTGAGGCAGCAAGGCTGAATTCTCTCTTTGTAAGTAAACTCTTGCCACTGAAGGCTAAGTGTGGCCCCGTGTGGACTGTGAAGCCATTTGGTAATCCTCCACTTTTCATGGTGTTCTTGCTGCTGCACTGGGAGTTTGGTATTGGCTTCAGGAAATACAAGAAATTCAACTGGGTCACAGTGCTGGAGGGAGATCTGTCACGTGTTGTGCGTCAGGGTCTGCAGGAGAATGCACCAACCAGGCTTCTATCCCACATAGCTTGCCCCCTTGACCATAGCAACCTGATTCTGAACATTGACCTGAAACCTCTCCATTCAACAAGATGCCTTTACATACAAGGGTCTGCTGGCTGCACCATGTCAGTTACAAGCCTTTTGGCAGATCCACATAATCCCAACACAGAAGTTTTATCACAGACCTGCAAAACACTCAACAGACTTTAACTTATTTGCATCACTGTTCTACACCATTTTCATGAAACCCAGTCAATCAAGGCACTGTCTGGTACACTCATGATCAGCAACAGGAAATCCAAAGTGTATCCAGTGACACCTGGTGATGGGAATTTCAAATTTTTATGATGTTTATCTAGCCATTTTTCAAGGATGAGGTTGGAGGCACTGTGGGATTTAATTCATTCTGGAAACATCAAATGGTGAGAAAGCCCATTTCAATGAAACATCTGGAGAACTCTCACAGGCAAGACTTCCCAAAGAGTGGCCAAAAGATCAGATGAAGCCAGGCCCATTGAGGTCTACAATGTGAGGTCCATGTGTGTTTTTACTCTCAACTATGGCTGTCAAGTCTTAAAGAATAAAATCATGTGATATTCTGGCTCAGATTCCCAGTGCTCTGTGGGAAGCCCCCTGGACCTAGATCTCAGTTTCCAAAGGCCACTACCATGTGTCCCCTCCAAAAATCCCAACACAATTCATGGCAATACATCTCTGCAGTAATTTCCAAACTCAGTCTCTAAGAAGACTCACACCAGAGTTCAAGCCAAGGTGGACCCAGTCATCTCTTCCATCAGCCAAACAAATGACCACAATTAAAACCAAAATACTCCCACATGGCTCTCAACTACTTCCACATAGACACTCATCATTACCTCTGGCTGGAAGTTTCCATGAGGGGCGCAGCTGAAGACAGTATCCAAAATATGCTCCCTACCCTCATTTGTCTAAAGTCAGGGTGGCTTGACAACCTATCTGTGAACAAGGAGTGATCAAATAGGCCTGCCATTAATACTGCTCTGCTTCTCCAATTTGAGCCTAATGTCTGTGGGGTTTAGATTCTTTATGTGAATTGGAGTCATGAGAAAATCCAAGCACCTATGGGCTTGCCTCTGCAGGGCTTTGAAAAACTTTTTGAACCAAAGGATACCTATTCTCACTTGATGGAAATCAGGAACCTTACAGAGGAAGGCGAGAGACTTCATCCACAAGACTGCTCTTTTTTCCATTTTGGTTTTGGATGCACACATGAGATCTTTTCTTAGATTCATCAGGTGGTGAGAATCTAAGTCACAGCCTCACACAGGGCCAAGAGGCTGATTCAGACACATCCCTTTCCATGGCAATTAAGCAAAGAGCCACAGGTGATGCTCATTATTTTCCATTAGAAAACTGTTTTCTTCAGGCTTCACAAAGGGGTGGACTGAGGCAAAGACCTTCCAGACATTCAGGGCAACGGAACAATAGGTAAACAAAAGGCCCAAATCAGTGTTTCTCCACTGACACTTTACTGGTCACACTGATATCTGAGTTTTCTGAGTTTCTCTCCATTCCCTTCATCTATCCAGTACAAGGCCATGTTACAGAGTTTGGAGGTGGTACATATCTTTTACACAAAACCATGAGCCTATTCTTGAGAGTGGCCAGAATTCAGGAAGAAAACAGGAACTTAGGAAGATAGCAGGTATTGCCCATTCATAAGGAAAGTCGTAGTCCATTCATAAATTTGGCAGGATGAATGCTGAGAAGCTTTCTACTAGACAGAACACATCCATTGATGCATTCTCTTTTCTAATGTCTATAACCACAGACACAGTGGGATACACAAACCCACAACCACACCCACAAAGGCAACTCTTTCCTCCAAGTTGGTCTGTGACTATCCAGAGTGTCCTCTGACTGGTGGGCCATACTATGTTCCCCAAAATTACTTGTTCTGTCTCAAATCTGCTTTCCTTTGCCAACTCTTGAAGTAGTCAGGAGTCAGCGATGAGCCAATACCTGCTTTATCAGGAAAGAACCATCTTCAGAGCTTCCCTGGCATTTGGCCATCCTCACATCAGTAGGTAAGTGCCGTAGCCCGGCTGGCTGGGCAAAATAACCGGGGGGGTGACGAACAACTTGTGTAGACTGATGCAGCAGGACTGGAAGCCGTTTATTGTTGAATAAGAGCGGTATTTATACATTTTACACAGCCTATCTAATTAGCATGAAATAGATACAGCAGTCAAACAATAAGGAATCTCCACACTTAATGGCTCGCTTTTGTTACTTCACAAACTACTCCCTCTGGCATTTTGCCAGGCGCCATCCAGACTTCTTTACAGGCTCTAACATTTCTCTGGCAAAATAACAGGTGCCAATCTGACTTGTTTACAGACGTTAACATTTCCCCCTTTTGTTTAATTTAAATAAGGACCATAGTGTTTTTTACAGAAACACCATAAATAACCTGCTAGAAACAGAAAGGGAGGATACAAAATGTTACAATACCAACCCAATTGATGGCTCCATGCAAGAAGCCCTTGGAAAACTTATACCAGCAATGACACCGTTAGCAAAGATACCGAGTTACAAGTTGTTGTAGATTACAGTCTGTTGTCTCAGTCCAGATAAAGCAGTGTCTCAATAGATTAACTCAGAGTTCAGGTAAATCACAGTCCAGGTAAGTTCTCCAGGCATCTAGCTTAAGTTGTAGTAGCAGAAAGAGCGATAGCTCCGAAGTCTCCTCGGGTTCTCAGCCGAAGTTTCCTCCAGTTCTCAGCAACATTGTAAATTCTTCCACCTTTGTTTTCACCGGCACTTGGACGAAGGCAGGAACTCCGGATGGCTAAAGAAAATCCTGTAGCATTTCACTAAGAAAACAACCTTCTGAACAATTTTAGTACATTATCTCAAGGTTTTTTACATTTGAAATAAGCCTTAATAGTACTCATTACTCATCAGCCTGCAGGTGTGGGAGACCCATTGTAGTTACTGGCCTTGGAAATGATCAAACTTCAGGGATGCCAGTGGCATCTTCTGCCAGCTGTAGCATCCTGGGCAGCCCCAGATGGCCCCAGGGAGAGTCCTGGGCTCAAACTTCTTCCGGGCACAGGGAGCAAAAGCCTGCGAGACTGTGCCTCCAGGTCAGGTCTAGATTTGGGCTCACAGTGGTGATCCGCTCCCCCGGGCAGGGGGGCGGGGAAGAGCCCTCAACTGCCTCTTGGAAAATTCTTACTGCGCCATGATCGGCTTGGGCAGGTGGCAGCCGCCTTGTCATTTCATGCACCCTCCAGTATCGAAAAGTATTCAGTAATAGCCTTTTGCTGCAACTTTTTTCCTGATAATCGTTCTTCTTCTGAACTTTCTTTTTATTTCTGACTAGAGTTTCTGGGCTTTTATCAACACATGCCCTAACTATTCTTGGTTCCACTGGGGTGCCTTTTTCTCTTATCAATTTACTTCTCACCCCTTCCATATTTTCATCACAAAGACAATACAACATTTCAAGACAAAACAAGACACAAACATACTGCATCAATCTTCTCCATTTTCTCGAAATGGTCATTTTTCCTATCGCCCTATCTGCCTAGGGACGAGCAGATTGCTCCCGTCCTATCTATGGACAGAAAGGTTTTTTCGACCCTTACCCGTGAGTGTCCCAGGGCTCCCCGTAACGGGCCACCATCTGCCGCAGTCCCGCTGCAGCAGAATAACCTGGGGGGTGACGAATAACTTGTGTATGTTGATGCAGCAGGAATGAGAGCCGTTTATTGTAAGATCTGAGCGATATTTATACATTTTACACAGCCTATCTCATTAGCATAAAATAGATACAGCAGTCAACCAATAAGGAATCTTCACACTTAATGGCTCGCTTTTGTTACTTCACAAACCACTCCCTCTGGCATTTTGCCAGGCGCCATCCAGACTTGTTTACAGACTCTAACATTTCTCCAGCAAAATAACAGGTACCAATCTGACTTGTTTACAGACCTTAACAGGTAAGAAGAAAGACTGACTCTGTCTTTGGTAAATTCAAACAAGTGAGACCACTGGGACTGGGATTGGTAATGGCTCTGGGTGCCTGGCTTCCTGGATCCCAAGTTCAGAGACTTTCATCACCAAGGAAGTGAGGTGTGGTCACTTCTTTCAGGAACTGAATGAGGTCACTGCCTTGGCTACCACTTTGTCCTAACAGTTGCTTCCAAGGGTTCCATGAGATGGAGGCTGCCCCTACTTCCTGTGACAATTTCATATGTTAGAATGGTATATCAACCATACGCACCTGGGAAGAGCTTTCCACACAGGCCTGGTTTGGTCTACTCTACATTAAGAAGAGTGAGGCTGATTCAGACACATTCCTTCATCCTTCCAGGTTGTTTGCCATGGAGATGTCTTTTGCTCTCTCAGGTCCTTCATAGTTGCCTACATCTTCTCCAGAGATCATTTCTGCACGTACCCTTGATGTTCTCAGCAGGTGGAAGATCCCATACATTCTTGTATTGTAAGACCAACACTGTCGCTGCTCTTCAGCAAAGTTAGATTGAGGGAACAGTGTATGATTAGTGTTATTAACATGTTCGATATGGGTTAGGAACCATTCTGCTGCATGAATAATGGTATTGGGAACCTGTGATATTTACAAGAATATAGAGGTGAAATATATGTACGAAAACAGAAATCTAAGTAAGATTTGAAGCCCAGAAGGTCATTTGTCCCTTGAATGGGATACTTAGCATTGAATTACATTCTGCACAGATGTTTCAGATAAATCGATATACAATGGCATAGGACCTTTCACCTTGGATGATTGAATGTAGAAGAGAACATCCAGTCAAAAAGTGATAGTCGGTAGGATTAGGAAGATATTCGGTAAATTTAGGAAGAAGAATGAGTGTAGGATTTGGAACAAAAGTTCTTTAGAAGTAGGGTATCGCTAAGAGAGTGAATGTAAATATCAGCACATGTGACGAGGAAGTCACAATGATTAACTGGGGAAAATATGTAGGAAAGCAGATATCAATAGAGACATTACAAAATCAGGCAAAGTATAAAGTGAGTGACAGGATTAGACATTTTCAACATGGTTGAGTTTGAATATATAATCTTTGGAAGAAACAAATATGTAGTCACCAATAGGATTTTCATTTGAGAGCATTAGGCAACCTGGACATGGATGTTTTTAGTAATCCATGTTCACTTTCCATTTAGGTTTTGTACAATCATAAGTGTGACCTTTGCTTTTTGTGTCCAGAATATTACTGTGATAAAATGTATATGTAGATCAGGTGACATGAGTATTTCTTCCACCATTTCTGGGAGCTATATTTTGAGGACGTATAAATTAATATTGGGGGTACAAAGAGGTGTACCTGTGTCTATGAATATAGAGATAATTCGTGAATAGACTGTACTGTGAATAAATAATATAACTGGTTCCAATTTAAATAATGGATTGAATTGATATCTGAAACTAAGTAAGAAATCTTATATTGATATAGAACCATTCATTCCAACCAGTTACACATCTAATGGTAATATTAGTGTTATGGTTTATTGTGACGGGTTTGTGAGTTTTGCTTCAAATGTGATAATGGAAATCGAAAATAATGTGTTTGGAAAGAAGTCTCATGAAAAGAGCAGTCAAGAAACATGGAGGAATACATGTGTTCTCAAGCAGGAAGTGATTGAAAGTGAAACAAATGCCTATAAATTTGCGAAATTTTGATGAGACATATATGCTATGATGTGCATAAACTGAAGAAATAGTAATGTACCAGTGTTGAATAAAAATGAACGTCAAAATGCACATCATGTCTACTTGCATTGATGTTCAACTGGGTCAGTTACTGTAGAAATATTAGGATTTTGGGGGGGGGATTAATAATACAATTTATTTTAGCACTAGCATGCCACAGAATGTAGAGGAAAGATCAATGGATTTTTAGTTATAGCACTAATAATCTAACATTTAGTGACTATTTTGGATAGTCTAAAATTACATAAGGCTATGTAACATAATTTTTTTTATTTAACATTCATCAAAGCTTGGAATTTTCATAATATTTCTTCTTTTTTATTTTTTATTTTTTCAGTTGTTGATTGACCTTCATTTTGTTTATTTGTATGTGGTGCTGAGAATAGAACCGTGTGCCTTACACATGCTAGAAAAGCATGTTACCACTGAGCCACAAACCCAGCCCCTCCACTTTTATCTTAACATCATACACTCATGTCCCTCTTCTTTACTCACTTTCTTCCCCATTTTCCCCCTTCTCTCCCTTCCTTTTTCGTTTCCCCTCCATATCTATTTTTATCTCATGTCATTACAAACAGTAGTATGCTATGAAATTTAAGTTTAAGACTGTTTTTTATAGTCATTCTTTTTCTTGAGAAAATCTAAAAATTATAATCACCTGATAGATATATTACAATACATTTATTACACATATGTATGTATATTCATGCATATGCATTACATATATTATATATATATACATATATATTTAAAAGTACTTTGATTTTCCTGTTAGAAATAATATAGACCAAGTCTTTCTTAATTCTCAATTCTTCCATAATTAACATCTTACAGTGAAAATCAAATAAACATATTTAAGTAAAAAGGTATCATTCTTATTTATCAATACTGATAATTTAAGGTTTTATATCACATTAAGCTGTAATATGGCATATTAACTCTTATGAATTAGAGAAATTTTATTTGAACAACCTATTATTTAAGGACCATATGCACTGACATTTTAAATGGCATTCTTGTGATTTCTATTTCTATCAATTGTGTATTAATTGCCAAATACTTATTTTAGTACTTTTCATGTTCATAATTGATATAAAGTCAATTGTTTAATTCTTCTTGTAAGTAGTTACTTATTACAGTAGGGACATTATTAATAATACAACATCTTTATAAGAAAAATGGTACAAATTTATTTTCATGCAAAATTAAGAATAATTGCATGCTCTAAATGTTTGATTGTTGATACATATAATAAAGAGCTTTTGATGAGTCTCTTCCCCAGTAAAACATAAAATGCAAAGATAATGTCCAAATAAAGATAAGAAAAATACACATTATCAGCTAGAAACTATTAAATAAAAGATGAAAAGAACAATCCAACACATTGTACCAACTTGTCAGATGAGGTAGTATTCTGGAAGAATAGCCTAAGACTAGACCTTGTCCATGTCAAAATATTCATGAAAAAAATGAAGTATGAAAAGTGTAGAAAATGCTATGAATTTTTCATGAAGATAGGTGAATTATCCTTTCATCTCAATTTATGTGCATTTTCTGGTAAAATAAATTTGTGATATTTACAACTACACAAAACAAAGTTTCTGCATAGCAAAATGAATACATCTGAACCCATTTTTAGCTGATTTCTTCCCACTAAATTTTAAACCTTTATTTATTTATTTATTTATTTTTATTGGTTGTTCAAAACATTACAAAGCTCAAGATATATCATCTTTCATACATTTGACTCAATTGGGTTATGAACTCCCATTTTTTCCCCAAATACGAATTGTAGAATCACATCGGTTACACATTCACACTTTTACATAATGGCATATTAGTGACTGTTGTATTCTGCTACCTTTCCTATCCCCTACTATCCACCCTCTCCTCCCCTCCCATCTTCCCTCTCTACCTCATCTGCTATTGTTCAATTCTCTCCATTGTTTCCCCCCCACTTCCCCTCACAACATTTTATATGCGATTTTGTGTAACATTGAGGGTCTCCTACAATTTTCATAAGCTTTCCCTTCTCTCTCTCTTTCTCTCCCCCCATTCGTCTTTGTTTAATGTTAATATTTTCCTCATGCTCTTCCTCCCTGTTCTGCTCTTATTTGCTATCTTTATATCAGAGAAGACATTTGGCATTTATTTTTTAAGGACTGGTTAGCTTCGCTTAACATAATATGCTCTAATACCATCCATTTCCCTGCAAATTCTATGATTTTGTCATTTTTGTGCTGTGTAATACTCCATTGTGTATAGATGCCACATTTTTTTATCCATTAATCTATTGAAGGGCATCTAAGTTGGTTCCACAGTCTAGCTATTGTGAATTGTGCCGCTATGATCATTGATGTGGCAGTATCCCTATAGTACGCTCTTTTAAGATCCTCAGGGAACAGACCAAGAAGGGTGATAGCTGGGTCAAATGGTGGATCCATTTCCAGCTTTCCCAGGAATATCCATACTTCTTTCAAAATTGGCCTCACCAATTTGCAGTCCCACCAGCAGTGTACAAGTGTACACTTTTCCCCACATCCTCGCCAACACTTATTGTTGTTTGACTTCATAATGTCTGCTCATCTTACTGGAGTAAGATGGTATCTTAAGGTGGTTTTGATTTGCATTTCTCAGACTGCTAGAGTTGGTGAGCATTTTTTCATGTACTTGTTGATTGATTGTATGTCCTCCTCTGTGAAGTGTCTGATTAGGTCCTCAGCCCATTTGTTGATTGGGTTATTTGTTATCTTATTGTTTAATATTTTGAGTTCTTTGTATATTCTGCATATTAGGGCTCTATCTGAAGTGTGAGGGGTAAAAATTTGTTCCCAGGATGTAGGCTCTCTATTTACCTCTCTTATTGTTTCTCTTCTTGAGAAAAAAAAACTTTTTAGTTTAAGTAAGTCCCATTTGTTTTTTTCTTGTTATTAACTCTTGGGCTATTGATGTCTTATTAAAGAATTTGGAGCCTGACCCCACAGTATATAGATCGTAGCCAACTTTTTCTTCTATGAGACGCAGTGTCTCTGATTTGATATCTAGCTCCTTGATCTATTTTGATTTAACTTTTGTGCATGGTGAGAGAACGGGATTCAGTTTCATTTTGTTGCATATGGATTTCTAATTTTCCCTGCACCATTTGTTGAAGATGCTATCCTTCATCCATTGCATGTTTATAGCCACTTTATCAAATATAAGAAAGTTGTAATTTTGTGGATTGGTTTCTCTGTCCTCCATTCTATACCATTTGTCCACCTGCCTGTTTTCGTACCAGTACCACACTGTTTTTGTTACTATTGCTTTGTAGTAAAGTTTGAACTCTGGTATCGCTATACCTCCCGATTCACACTTCCTGCTTAGAATTTCTTTTGCTATTCTGTGTCTTTTGTTTTTCTATATGAATTTCATGATTGCTTTATCATTTCTACAAGAAATGCCATTGGGATTTTGATTGGCATTGCGATAAACCTGTATAGAACTTTGGGTAATTTCGCCATTTTGATGAATTTAGTTCTGCCTATCCATGAACAGGGTACATTTTTCCATCTTCTAAGATCTTTTTCTATCTCTCTCTTTAGGGTTCTGTGGTTTTCACCTCTTTTGTTAAGTTGATTTCCAAGTATCTTATTTTCTTTGAGGATATTGTGAATGGAGTGGTTTTCCTCATTTCAATTTCAGAAGTTTTGTTGCTGATATACAGGAATGCCTTTGATTAATGCGTGTTGGTTTTATATCCTTCATTTATTAACTCTAGCAGTTTCTTTGTAGACCCTTTTGGGTCTGTTAAATATATTACCATGTCATCCACAAATAGCGATAATTCAAGTTCTTCTTTTCCTATTTTTATGCCTTTAATTTCTTTTGTCTGTCTAATTTCTCTGGCTAGTATTTCAAGAACTAAATTGAATAGAAGTGGTGATAGAGGGCATCCCTGTCTTGTTCCAGATTTCAGAGGGAATGCCTTCAGTTTTCTCCATTTAGGATGATCCTAGCCTGAGGTTTAGCATATATAGCTTTTACAATGTTGAGGTAAGTTCCTGTTATTTCTAGTTTTTCTAGTGTTTTGAACATAAAGGGATGCTGAACTGTGTCGAATGTTTTTACTACATCTATCGAGATGATCATATGGTTCTTGTCCTTAAGTCTATTGATGTGGTGAATAGCATTTATTGATTTCCGTATATTGAACCAGCCTTGCATTCCAGGGAAGAATCCTACTTGATCATGGTGCACAACTATTTTGATATGCTTTTGGATTCAATTCACACGGATTTCATTGAGAATTTTTGCATCCAAGTTCATTAGAGATATTGGTTGTAGTTTTCTTTTTTGAAGTGTCTTTGTCTGGTTTTGGGATCAGGGTGATTTTGGACTCCGAGAATGAATTTGGAAGAGCTCCTTATTTTTCTATTTCTTGATATAGCTTGAAAAGTATTGGTATTAATTCTTCTTTGAAGGTTTTTTTGAACTCTGCTCTATACCCATCAGGTCCAGGGCTTTTTTTGGTTGGTAGTATTTTGATGGCTTCTTCTATTTCTTCCTTTGTTTTTGGTCTGTTTAAATTGTGTGTGTCTTCCTGACTGAATCTGGGCAGATCGTATGACTTAAGAAATTTGTCGATATTTTAACTATCTTCTATTTTATTGGAATATAGGGTTTCAAAATACTTTCTAATTATCTTCTGTATTTGTGTACTGTCTGTTGTGATATTGTCTTTTTCATTCCATATGTTAGTAATTTCAGTTGTCTCTCTTCTTCTCATCCTTAGCATGGCTAAGGGCCTGTAAATCTTATTTATTTTTTCAAAGAACCAACTTTTAGTTTTATCAATTTTTTCAATGTTTTTTTTTGTTTCAATTTCGTTGATTTCTGCTCTAATTTTAATTATTTCTTGTCTTCTACTACATTTGCTGTTGTTTTGCTCTTCCTTTTCTAGGTTTTTGATGTGTACTGTGAGTTTATTTATTTGTTGTTTTATTCTTTTTTTGAGGAAAGAACTCCAAGAAATGAATTTCCCTCTTAAAACTGCCTTCTTTGTGTCCCATAGATTCCAGTACAATGTGTCTGTATTGTCATTTGATTCTAAAAATATTTTTATCTCCTCCTTTATGTCTTCTGTAACCCATTGATCATTCAGTAGAATATTGTTCATTTTCCATGTGATGTAGGATTTTTCCTTCCTTCTTTTATCATTGATTTCCAGTTTCATTCCATTATGATCAGATATGGTGCATGGTATTTTCTCCACGCCTTTATATTTACTAAGAGTTGCCCAATGGCATAATATATGGTCTAACTTGGAGTAGGATCCATGTGCTGCTGAGAATAAAGTGTATCCACTTGATGATGGTTGATGTATTCTATATATGTCGGTTACGTCAAGGTTATTGATTGTGCTGTTGAATTCTATAGTTTCTTTATTCAGTTTTTTATAGAGGATCTGTCTAATGGCGAGAGCGGTGTGTTGAAGTCACCCATAATTATTGTGTTGTAATCTATTTGACTCTTGAACTTGAGGCGAGTTTATTTTATGAGCATTGCAGCTCAATTGTTTGGTGCATACCAATTGATAATTGTTATGTCTTGTTGGTGGATGGTTCCTTTTAACAATATATAGTGTCCTACTTTATCCCTTTTGATTAACGTAGGTTTGAAGTTGATTTTATATGATATGAGTATGGCGACTCCTGCTTGCTTCCGAGGGCCATATGAGTGGTATGATTTTTCCCAACCTTTCACTTTCAGCCTGTGTATGTCTTTACCTTTCATATGAGTCTCTCGAAGGCAGCATATTGTTGGATTTATTTTTTTGATCCAGGTTACTAGCCTATGTCTCTTGATTGGTGAGTTTAGATTTTTAACATTTAAGGTTACAATTGAAATATGATTTGTACTTCCAGTCATGTTTATTTATTTATTTATTTTAATTTGGGTAGTTTTTACTTTTTGGTTTTTTTCTTACCCCTTTACTGAGATACCTCCCGCTGTTAGTTTTGGGCACTATTTTTCAATTCCTCTTCTTGTAGTATTTTGCTCAAAATGCTTTGCAGTGCTGGTGTTCTGTCTGCGAATTCTTTTAGCTTTTATTTATCAGGAAGGACTTAATTTCATTGTCAAATCTGAAGCTTAATTTTGTTGGATACAGTATTCTTGGTTGGAATCCATTATTTTTCAGTGTTTGAAATACATTGTTCAAAGATCTTCTCGCTTTCAATGTCTGTGATGAAAAATCAATTGTTAACCTTATTGGTTTACCCCTGAATGTTATCTGCCTACTTTCTTTCGTAGCTTTTAATATTCTCTCCTTGTTCTGTATGTTGGCTATCTTCATAATTATATGTCTTGGAGTTTGTCTATTATGGTTTTGAATGTTTGAGGTCCTGTAGGCTTCCAGGATATGGCAATCCATTCCATCTTTCATCTCTGGGAAGTTTTCTAGAATTATTTCATTTAATATGTTGTTCATTCATTCGGTTTGAATTTCTATGCCTTCTTCTATCCCGATGACTCCTAATTTTGTTTTATTTTTATGACATCCCATATCTCTTGAATAGTTGCTCATGGGATTTAAGCATGTTTTCTGTGATGACTATATTCTTTTCAAGTTGACAAACTTTGTCTTCATTATCTGATGTTCTGACTTCTACTTGATCTAGTCTATTTGTAATATTCTTGTTTGATTTTTTAATTTGGTTTATAGTTTCCTGCATTTCTAGAATTACTGTATGATTTTTTAAAAGATCTCTATCTCCTGGTAAAGCTTGTTCTTTGCCATTTGAATTTGTTTGTTTAATTCATTTTCAAAATATACTTTTATCCTTAGACTTGCTGCCTCATGTCTTCTCTCTTATTCCTTTCCATCTGAGTTAGGTATGACTTAAGTTTTCTCCCTATCCCTGTTTCTGATGCTTCTAGGTTCTCCTGTAGTATTAAGTTGTCCTTCATTGTTTGTACACCTTGTTTTCCCTTGTTTTTTCATGATGTTCACGTCACTTTCCAGCTCTATTTGATTGCTGTGTTTCTGCTCTCTTTTATAGATTTGTTATGGGTTTTTATATCTCTGTTTTCTCTCCTTTGTGTTGGTAGACTATGCCTGCTTAAGTGGATTCCGCTGTTAAGGAATTCTGACGGCCGAGCTCCAGTGATGTCACCTCTCTGCTGTGGTGGGCCCCAGGCTCCTTGCCGGAGTGTCCGAATTGGGTGGGTGGACTGGATTGTCTCTGGTTGGTTTCAGCTCCCGGTCGCTGGCAGGCCGGCAGTCTCCAGCCACCCAGTAGCGCGGGCAGCTTGTGGTCTGTCTTCAGCTGGTGGGTGATCTCTAGCCACACAGTTGCGCGTTTGGTCGCCGGCAGGCGCGCGTTCTCCAGCCGTCAAGACATAGCGTCAGCAGGTGGGCTGGCGCCAGCAGGAAGGTGGTCTCCAGTTGCCCAGTCACACTGGCAGTGGGCAGGCGTTCTCCAGCCAGCCAGTCAGGAGGGCCTGGCCTCTAGTCCCCTGGTTTATCCTGCTAGTCCTGATTTCTCCTGCTAGACCAGATTTCTCCTGAGTGATGCTTCTCGGCAGCTCAAACTGTTCTCTGGGTCTGCCGTTTGTTGGGTGGGGAGGGTGTCTATTGGGAACCCTGGAACTCTATTGTTTTAATTTTTTTCGCTTGCCCATCGCCCCGCACTGGCTAGACAAGTTTCATTTTTGCCGCTGATGGGAAGGGGAGATGAAGGTCAGGTGCCTCTAGTTTTCCCCCAGTCTTTATGCAGACTTGCTCTGATTATCCCTCCCCCATTTGTAGACACAGGGCAGGTCACGCGGATCAATCAGAATGGATCTCCAGTTGCACAAGTGGCTTGTGTTTGAGACTCAATTACCGGACCTCGGTGGTGGAAATCATTCTTCTAGGTTTCGGTAAACACCCATTTTCCTGTAAGATCCTAACAAGATAGTTTTCCATTGCTCTAACTCGTTATTCACTTGCGCAGTGGCAGGGTACACTGGGTGTGATACACTGTCTTCACAGCCATCTTGCAATGCCGAAATATTAGGATTTGGATGCACCATTTACTGAAAACTGTTTCAGTACTAGGAAAAAATATGTATTTCAGGTGGATGAATATTTCTGAGAATAATTTTTTAAAAATTGGATTATAAATCCACATACATGAATATGAATGAATTTAGGGAGTGCAAAATAAGACACAAATATTTCATATTTTGAAAAATCTGGAGAGTATATATATATATATATATATATATATATATATATATATATATATACACACACACACACACACACACACAGACATTAAAAACTAGCAATATATATGCCAATCAAAATTCATCATGAAATACATATCATCCACAGACCCAAAAATATTCATATACTGAACATGGATTTATGTATAATGTTGTTCAACTAGGAGGCTTACCCATAGGTTGAATTTTCAGTTCCAACAGCATTTAGGAGGAGTGATCTCTTCTCACATTTGTATTTGCCAAGTCAGTCACCTCACAAAAATGTACGTGTGATACCAGGTACAATTCTATATGTGCATATAAAATTACATGTGCTGAATAGGCTACAGAGAAAAGGAGACAGGAATTCACATATTTGTTAACTTTCAAAACACACGGAGAACTATTTCAACAAAAAAAAAATGACTAGATTTATAACTCCTACCCTATATAATGCAAAAGGCAATTCCAACTATACACCATGCCTCCTCTGAACTGCTTGTATTTCTATTCTGTTTTGGTTATTATTCTCTATCATATTACGATTAGTAGTCAGAGTCTAGTATGGTAGGGGTTAGAGTCAGGGATTCAGTATTTCGAATGGAAATTTGGAAAATGTATCCAATGTGTATGCAAATATGTGCCACACAAAATCTTCCCACTCCTCCAGAACAATGGCTTGACATTATCTTCGCCCCAAGTAAGACATAATTAGAGGAGAAGAATTAGAAAATCAGTGAATACTTATCTGGAATGTAATATGCTAAGAAGTTCACTACCTTGAAGGTGGTACAGGAGTTTCCAAAAGTAAGGGACAGGGTGAACACTCCATAAACATGGAGCTCTGCTGGCCTAAAGACTTCTTGAGAAATTGCCTCTGAGGTTGGGCACTTGAAACATATGTTGTTATCAGGAGCTTTAGCTTCCTTTGTACTGAGATCATCAAAGCTGGGTCTGCACCTATGTGACCTGTAAAACATAGTTTCTTATTTTCCAATTAACATGAGACACCAGTCCTGAATTTGATCTTTGTAGGTAAACTGTGGCCACTGGGTTCTAAGTGTCTCCCTGTGTGGACTGTGAAGCCATTTGTTCATCCTCCAATTTTCATGGTGTTTCTTGCTGCTACAATGGGAGTTTGGTATTTGCTTCATGAAATACACGGAGTTCAACTGGGACACAGTGCAGCAGGGAGTTCTGTCACATGTGGTATTTCAATTTTTGCAGGAGAATGCACCAACCATGCTTCTATATCACATAGCTTGCCCCATTGACCATAGCAAATCGATTCTGAACATTGCCCTGAAACCTCTCCATATAACAACATGCCTTTACTTAGAAGGGACTGCTGGCTGCATCATGTCAGTCACACGCCATTTGGAAGCCAATGGCAGATCCACATGGCCCCACTACAGATGTTTTATCACACACCTGCCTACCAATGCTCTAGGCCCACTAATCATCAGGCTCCAACTTATTGGCATCTCTGTTTTACACAATTTTTATTAAAACCAGTCAATCAAGGCACTGTCTGTTATACTCATGATCAGCAACTAGACATCCAAAGGTTCTCCTGTGCCAGCTGGTCATGGAAATTTCAAAAATTTCATGGTATTTTTCTAGCCATATTTCAACAATGACGTTGGAGGCACTGTGAGTTTCAGTTCATTCCAGAACCATTAATCTTGACGAAGCTCATTTCAATGAAAGCTCTGGAGAAATCTCACAGGTAATGCTTCCCAAAGAATGGCCAAAAGGTCAAATGATGCCAGGCCCATTGAGTTCTACAATGTGAGGTCCATGTGTCTTTTGACTCTCAACTATGGCTGCCAAGTCTTTCAGAAGAAAATTATGTGATATCCTGGCTGTGATTCCCAGTGCTCTGTTGAAAGCCACCCTGGGCCTTGATCTCAGTTTCCAAGGGCGACTCTCATGCATGGCCTCCTAAAATCCCAACACAATTAATGGCAATACTTTTCTGAGGTCAGTTCCAGAACTCAGTCTCTAAGGGGAAAAACACCAGAGTTCATGTCAAGGTGGACCCAGTCATCTCTTCCAACCACCACACTAACAACCACAATTAAAACCAAAACACTCCCACATGGCCCTCATGTTCTTTTATATAGACACTCATCATAACCTATCGCTGGAATTTTCCACGAGGGGCGAAGCTCAAGACAGTCTCCTAAATAATCTCTCTTGCCCCTAATTTGCCTAAATTCAGGGTGGCCTGGACACCACTCCTGTGAACCAGGAGTGTTCATATAGGCCTGCTGTTAATACTTCTCTGTTTCTCCAATTTTAGGCGTATTGACTGTGCAGTTTGGATTCTTTATGTGAATTGTAGTCACGGGAAAATTCAAGCAATTATGGGCAAGCCTCTTTAGGGCTTTGAAGAAATGATTTGGCCCAAAGGATCCCTATTCTAACTTGATGGAGGTCAGGAACCTCACAGAGAATGGGGAGAGACTTCATCCACAATAACTGCACTTTTGGCCATTTTTGTTTTGGATGCACACATGTGATGTTTCTTTAGATTCTTCAGGGGTTGAGAATCTAAGCCACGGCCTCACACAGGGCCAAGAGGCTGATTCAGACACTTCCATTTCCAAAGGAATTAAGCAAAGATCCACAGGTGATGTCCATTCATTTCCATTTGAACCTGTTTTCTTCAGGCTTCACAAACGAATGCCTTGAGGCAAAGACCTTCCTGACATTCAGGGCAACAGAACAATAGGTAAGCAAAAGGCCCAAAGCAGGGTTTCTCCACTTAGACTATCATGGTCACACTTATATCTGAGTTTTTTGAGATGCTCGACATTCCCTTCAGCTATCCAGTACATGGCCATGTCACAGGGCTTGGAACTGCTACATATCTTGGACACAAAACCATGAGCCTATTCTGGAGAGTAGCCAGAATTCATGAAGAATGCAGGAATTTTGGAAGATACCACATGTTGCTCATCGATAAGGCAAGCTGAAATCCATTCATAAATTCGGCAGGATGAATGCTGGGAAGCTTTCTACTAGACAGGACACAACAATTGATGCATTCTGTTTTCTAATGTCTAAAACCATGGACACAGTGGGATACACAGACATAGAAACTCTTGCTTGCCAAACGACTTACTATAAACAGTTCACTCCAAATCAAACAAACCGCCTTTTCTACCTATTCTCAGAACATGAGACAAAACCACAAACCCACACCGACAACCACAGAGGCACTACCTTCTACAAAGTATGTCTGTGACTATCCAGAGTGTCTTCTGACTGGTGGGCCAACTTATGATCCCCGGAAATCACCAACTCTGTGAACTTGTCAGGAGCCAGCGGTGAGCCACTATCTGCTTTCTCAGGAAAGGCCCCTCTTCTGAGTTTTCCTGGCAGTTGGCCATCCTCATATCTGTAGGTACCATGAAAGACTGACTCTGTCCTTGGTAAATCCAAACAAGTGAGCCCACTGGGACTGGGACTGGGACAGGCTCTTGGTACCTTGCTTCCTGGATCCCAAGTACCGAGAGTTCCATGACCAAGGAAGTGAGGTGAGGTCACTTCCTTCAGGAACTGAATGAGGTCACTGCTTTGGCAACCACTTTGTCCTAACAGTTGCTTCCAAGGGTCCCATGAGATCGAGGCTTCTCCTACTTCCTGTGACACTTTCACAAGTTAGAATGGTATATGAACCATAGGCACCCAGGAACAGCTCTCCAAACAGGACTGTTTGTGTCCATCTTCTCTACATTATGAACAGAGAGGCTGATTCAGACACAACCCTTCATCCTGACCAGGTTGTTTGCAATGGAAGATGACGTTTGCTCTCTCAGGTCCTTCATGGCTGCCTACATGTTCTCCAGGGATCACTTCTTCATGGACCTTTGAGTTTTACAACAGGTGGAAGATTTTCTACATTCCTGTATTGTAAGACCAACTTGGTCCCTCCTCTTCTGTAAAGTTAGATTGAGGGAACAGTGTATGGTTAGGGTTAATAACAGGTTTGATTTGGGTTAGGAATTATTCTAATTGATGAATAATGGTATTGGGAACCTGTGATATTTATAAGAATATATAGGTGAAATATAAGTATGAAAACAAAAATCTAGGTAAGATTTGAAGCCCAGAAGGGCATTGCGCTATTGATTGGGATACTTAGCTTTGATATACGTTCTGCACAGGTGTTTCAGATAAAACGATAATCAATGGCATAGGACCTTGTACCTTGGATGATTGAATGTAGAAGTGAACATCCACTAGAACAGGGATAGTCGGTAGGATTAGGAAGATATTCGATAAGTTTCAGAAGAAGACTGAGTACAGAATTTGGACCAAAAGTTCTTTAGCAATAGTGTATCGGGTAGAGAGTGAATGTAAATGTCAGCACACGTGAAGGGTCAGTCACAATGGTGAACTGGGGAAAATATTTAGGTAAGCAGACATCAATAGAGACATTAGGAAATCAGGCAAAGTATAAATTGAGTGATAGGATTAGACATTTGCAACAGGGTTGAGGTTCAAAATATAGTCTTAAGAAGAAACAAATATGTAGTCACCAATAAGATTGACATTTGAGAGCATTAGGCACACTGGACATCAATGTTTTCAGTAATCTATGCTCACTTTTCATTTAGGCTTTGATACAATCATAAGTGTGACCTCTTCTTTTTGTGTCCAGAATATTACTGTGATAAAATGTATATGTAGATTACTTGACATGAGTATTTCTTCCACCATTTCTGGGAGCAACATTTTGAAGATGAAAAAATTAGTATTGGGGTTACAAATAGATTTACTCTGTGTCTATGAACATAGAGATAATTTATGAATAGACGATACTGTGATTAAATATTATAACTTCTTCCAACTTTAAAATTCCATTGAATTGATATCTGAAAATAAACAGAAAATCGTATATTTATATGCAATCATTCATTCCAACCAGAAATACATCTAATGGTAATATTAGGGTTATGGTTTATTATGAAGAGTGTGTCAGTTTTTCTTCAAAATGATTATGGAAATCGAAAAAAAAAAGCGTTTGGAAAGAAGTCTCATGAAAAAACAATCAAGTAACCTGGAGGAATACATGTGTTCTGAATCAGGAAATGATTGAAAGTGAATCAAAATCCTATAAATTATTGAAGTTGTTCATGAAATATATATCCTATGATGTGTATAAACTGAACAAATAGTAATGTACCAGTGTTGAATAAAATGAACTTCAATATAGACATCATATCCAAGAGGAATCTAGTTGCATTGATGTTAAACTGGGTCAGTTACTGTAGAAATATTAGGATTGTATGCACCACTCACTGAAGTTAGTTTTCAGTACTAGAAAACAAATATGTAATTCAGGTGGATGAATATTTCTGAGAATAATATTATGAAAAGTTGATTATAAATCCACATACATGAACATGAATGAATTTAGGTAGTATATGTAAGACACATATATTTCATATTTTGAAATATTTGGACAGTATATATATATATATATATATACATATATATATATATATATATATATATATATATATATATAGATATATATACACCCCCCCACACACACACACACAACACACACACCCAGACAATAAAATGTAGCAATATATATGCCAATCGAAATTCATCATGAAGTATATATCATCCACAGATGCAAAAACATTTAATTTACTGAACATGGATTTATGTATAATGTTGTTCTACTAGGAGGCTCACCCATAGGTTGAATTTTCTGTTCCAACAGCGTTTAGGAGGAGTGATCTCTTCTCACAATTTGTATCTTCCAAGTCAGCCACCTCACAAGAATGTACATCTGATACCAGGTAGGATTCTATATGTGCATATAAAAATACATGTGCTGAATCGGCTACAGAGAAAGGGAGACAGGAATTCACATATTTGTTAACTTTAAAAACACATGGAGAACTATTTCAATTAAAAATTAACTAGATTTATAACACCTACCCTATATCATGCAAAAGGCAAGTGCAACTATACACCATGCCTCCTCTGAACTGCTTGTATTTCTATTCTGTTTGGGTTATTTTTCTCCATCATATTAGGATTTGTCATCAGAGTCTAGGAGGGTATGGGTTAGTGTCAGATGGCCCGGCTGGCAGGACACATCAACTTGGGTGTCGATCCCAGTTGGGGAGGAATGAAGGGACAAGAGACACGAGAGATGACAGCAAGACAGGAGTTCTGATCATGCTGCAAACTTTTATTATTCTCAGAGGGTATTTATATGCTGCGGATGGGAAAGCTCTCTTATCGGCAGTTGCTGGATGTCTTCACAGGGTGAGATAACCTCAGGATGTTTCAGGTAGACAGATGGTAGCCGGATGTCAAAAGGAGATAGATGGCTGTGGGATGTCTGCCAGGCAGGTTGTGTCCCAGGGGGCTGTTTCTTGTGTCAGTCTATTTTTTGAAGGAGAACTTCCTTCTAGCCCCTGACATCTCCCCTTTTGTTATATAAAATATTCGACCATACCTTACAGGCCATGGATTTAGGGGGTGATAGTGGCTCTGTTTCTCTAGGATGCCTTAGAATATCTCCTGATTTGAGTGAGCATCTTTCCTAGGAGATTTCGTGTTGGCTTTGGCATGATTTTGGAGGAGACGTCTTTGAGGGGATAGCATGCCAACTGCCATGCACCAGAGCGTGTCATTCAGAGGTCTTGTGTTTGGGGATCCGTGGATCCATTCTCCTGCAGTCCTTCCTGGACCCTCCGTTATTATGGCCTAACGTGCTCATTCCAAGGGTGTGTCCTCCCCCAAGCTGAGGGGCCCATGGAGAACGAACCCTTATTGCAAGGGTAGAAGATGGTTGCTCAGAGCTGTTACTTATAGTTTTCTGTAAGAAAGAGAGATCTGTGGGAATGTAAACTTAATAAGCCTGTGAGAAGGGTTGAACATTCTTTTAAATGTTGGCAGTGCTGTCTTCCGTCTCCAGACCATGATAGTGGACCTGTATGGGCTTAGAAACCAAAATATTAATCTGTTCTTTAATAAATTGTACCAGCCTCTTTATAATGCAGGGGCCTATGGACACCATTAAAAGTAAACAAAACAAAGGGACTAATAGGGCAAGAAGGTAGGGTAGAAATCCATTATGCCCAATCCAGAGGGGATTTTCAAATAGTTCCCTTTGTCTCTTTTCTGGATCTTCTTGAAGCTGCTTAATTTTAATGCATACTATGCCTGATTTATTGGCATAAAAGCAGCATCGTTCCCCTAAGGCTAAGCAAATACCTCCCTGGTTAGCTGTCAGCAAATCTAAGCCTCGTCTGTTTTGAAGGAACACTTCTGCCAGGGAATTTATTTGGTCCTGCAAATCTTTAATGGTTCCTGATAAAGTTTGTACATAATTTATAAGTTGTTGAGACAGGCGATGGTAAGAGTGAATAGCCGTGCCTAAGCCACTGTACCTGTGCCCACAGCAGCTGTTATTCCAAGGTTGGCAATGAGTGGTAAAGCCTGTATTGCCCACCTATGTCTTTTGACTAAAGTGTCTAGGCTAGAAATTGGTAGAGGTTCATCTCCTGGGACAATAGTTATATCAGGGAGTAATAAAGCAAGAACACAACCAATGGTCCAATTCGCTGGAAGCGTGGGAAGGCCGAGTTTCCTCCACACATAAAAACTGTGCCATTGGAGGGACAAAGAGATGGGGTGGGTGAGGAATAATTTTATACTGTTGAGCAATTTCCAAAGGAAGTAAGTCGAACATCAATATCATAGGTATTATTCTGCATCGCGCCTAAAAGAAATAATGTAAAAGTGCCTATAGGCTGTACTTTAAAGGGAAATCCGGGTTGGCATGTATTATCATTGTCCATGATAGAATTAATAGGAACTGCCATAGGCATGATTGCCCCTGTTGTCATGCAGAGCCAGCAATCACCAGCAAGGGTGGGGTTCGAATTATTAAGCTAGGAGAATGTAGTTTGCAAAATATCTAATGTATTGGTATCTAAACCTGGGAACTGGGATTTAGGCTACATTAAGGGATGATATGTGAGCTCAGGGATTTGGGGTTTCAAAAGTTTGATTATCTGAGGATGCTTGACAGAATAAGTGGGTCCTCCACCATCAGAGACCCCTGTAGGGGCCTTAATGGGCCAGTAGGAAGGTTTTCCGACAGTGCCTTGGCACCCAGCTGACTGTAGCTTGGTGTATTTGCCATCTCCTCCATGGTCAAAGAGAATGGGGGTATAATGAATAGTGGTCCCCCTGCTCCATGAGTTTTAGTTAGGGAGGCTTCAAAAAATTGTTCTCCCTGTTTATTAACACAATGTGAAGCCGACGCATTACAAGAGACATGCATCGCCTGGGTATGCGTACAAGTTGCAGAACAATTTTGGAGAGCTTTACTTGTACTAGGGGGAATAATCTTTGGCTTGTTAACACATACCCATTTAGGCTGATGAACTCCTCCGAGATTATGGTCAACCTTGGCACGGAGGTAAGTCACCTTAGTCATGCAGTCAGCAGTCTGGGTCCAACTAGTGGGAGCCTCAGTCCAAAATCCTCCTTTGCATTCACGGGGGGGGGGGCAAAAAGGTACCCCATGATGTTGGAAATTAGAGGTCCAAGGCCTCTGTGTTCAAACCTGTTCAGCAGAAGTGCCTTAAGCAGGATCCTCGCACAGATTGTTGGCTGTATCTGAAATGGAGGAAAATTTGTCCTCAGGGGGAGGGCCTCCGTCCCTGGGTTGAGGTAAGTAATTTACCTGTTTAACCAGGCATTCTGGTAACCATCTTGGGGATGCTTGCTCTTGGTCCAAAACACAAGCTGAGCCTCATCCCCTTATGAGGATAGGATGTGGGCGTTTTCATTTATTTGTAATGGGATTGCACCACATAACAGGTGTGCGAACAGAATTGGATGAAGGATGCCAGTGTCTGTCTGTGGCCAAATGGCCTTCACTGTCTAGGGTAAGAAAAATAAGGGCAAATAATGCATGGTTAAGGCGATCCCTGGGAGTGGTAAATACAAGGGCGGAAGCCTTAAGACGGGATAGCCAAGTCTTTAAGGTAAGCTGGGCAAGTTCCACATGCCTTGGCCCTGAGTGTTGTATGGAATTTCAGTAGTATGACAAAATTGCAAGGTAGCACAAAACTGTTTAAACTTGGCACTGGTATATGCAGGACATTTATCTGTTTTAATATGTATTGGTTTACACATTATGAAAAAGGCTGAAACAAGATGAGAAAGGACATCTTTGGTAGCCTCTCAAGAATGTGGTGATGCAAAAATAAAGCCGCTGAAGGTATCTATAGAAACGTATATATATTTGGTTTTTCAAAATTCAGGAAAATGAATAACATCCATTTGCTAAATCTGATTGGGCAGTAATCCTCGGGGGTTAACTCCCAAGTGTTGAATGGGGAGGGAGACAGTGCAAGCAGGGCATGCTTTTACTATTTCTCATGCATGTTGCCTGGTAATTTTCCAAAGTAATCCATGGCTCTGGGAATTTAGATGGTGAAGATTGTGTAACTCCATGGCCTTTTGAATGGAGCCAACAAAAATTGGAAAGATGGAACGTGTTGCTGCATCAGCTTGGGCATTACCTTGTGTTAGAGGGCTCAGAAGGTCAGAGTGTGTCATGATATGTCCTAAGGAAAATGGATGTTTTCTGGCCTGAATTAGCTGCTGAAGCTGGTGAAACAGAAAGGGGGAATTGGAAGAAGCCTTAATGGTGGGTGAAATCTCCAGAAGGGGCACAGAATGAGCAATGTAGGCACTGTCTGTATAAATATTAACAAGATTATCAAAAAACTTTATAAAAACTTGTGTTATGGCGAACAATTCCACAAACTGAGCTGACTGATAGACAGTATCAAAGGTGGTAGGCTTGTTATTGACAACAAAGACTGCACGGCCATTACTGGAACCGTCTGTAAAAAAGGTAAGGGCTTGAGGAATGGGAGCATTTTGAGTAATTTTGGGAAAAATAAATGGATGTAACTGGACAAAATTTAAAAGGGGGTCATTGGGGATGTGGTTATGAATTGTTCCCAAAAAGCCTGACAGGGCAATATCCCATTCATCCATGTCTGTAGTAAAAATTGTAGTAAGGGTTTGGTCCTTAGTATATGGAATTAAAATATTATCAGGGTCTTTGCCAAAATGTTGTCGAGAAAGCAAACGACCTTTAAAAATAAGAGAAGCTACCTGAGCAAGATAAACAGTAATAACCTTGGAGGATGTGGTGGGTACAAGGACCAAAAGCAAGGGGCAGCCTTTATTTTTAAAATGTGGATCTCGCTGCCAAAATATTCCTGTGGGTGTATGAGGAGTGTGGAAAATAACCAGAACCAGAGGAAGGTTATAAGAAATTTGTGTAACAAACTTTTGGGCAATGGCTTCTGTGGCTTGGTTTAATGCATGTCATGCCTCTGGAGTAAGCTTTTGAGGGGAGGAGGGGTGGGAATCACCTATCAAAATATCATTAAGGGGCAAAAGTACACAAGTGGGTAATTTTAAATATGTTCCTAGCAATTGAATATCCCCCAGTAATATTTGAAAATCATTAAGTGTGTGAATATGGTCCACACATAGTTGTATTTTAGGAATTTGGATCTGATTATCTTGAAGTTTAAGGCCTAAATAAGTATAAGGGTCCTGTGTTTGAAACTTATCTGGAGCTATCTGTAGTCCCAAGGTAGTGAGGTTTTGTAAAAGTCCAAGTAACTATTATTAAGGTCATGGGTATTAGGTGCAGCAATTAACAAATCATCCATATAATGTAAAATATAATTTTGTGCTCATCGCTCTCTCACAGGGTCTACTGCTTGAGCAACGTATTTTTGGCAAAGACTAGGGCTGTTGGCCATACCTTGGGGAAGAACCTTCCATTGAAATCTCTGCATAGGGCCCAGAAAATTAATGCGAGGGAGACTAAAGGCAAAATAGGGTCTATCCTCAGGATGTAAAGGAATGGTAAAAAAGCAATCTTTTAAGTCAATAACCATTTTACAATAGGTTTTTGGAATCGCCACTGGTGTGGGAATGCCTGGCTGTAGTGCTCCCATCGGGCACATAACTTTATTAATGGCACACAAATATTGTAAAAGGCGCCACTTGCCTGATTTTTTCTTGATAATAAAAATAGGAGTAATCCATGGTGAGGTTGAGGGCTTTACATGGCCGGCTGCCAGCTGTTCCAGCACTAACGTGGAGGCAGCCTCCAATTTTTCTTGGGTAAGGGGCCACTGATCCACCAACACAGGAGTCTGAGTCTCCCAAATAATTTTATCTGCATGGGGTACAGGAGGGTCAGGGACCGACACTAAAAATCTGAATACACAAGTCCACATGTATTTGTTTTTATTATGGGTTGTATAGGCTCCACCAGTCCTTGTTTCAGTATCCCCAGGCCTGTACCAGGAACAAAATTCATAGGAAGCATTTGATGAGTCACCATGGAATTGGGACTGGCGAGAATAACTTCCAATGACTCAAAATATCTCCACCCTATACGTTAACAGGGAGGTCAAAATCAACGAAAGGAGTGACAGTTGACTTATTACAATCTTTATCAGTGCAGCTAATAGACCTTGAGCTGACCAGAGGATTTTTTTATTTTTCTATCCCTTTAAGGTCAGTCAAGGATGGAGTGAGGGGCCAACCTGATGGCTAGTATTTTTGAGAAATAATTGTGGCATCAGCTCCAATATCTAGAACTCCTTGAAATTCCTTTTCTTCAGTAAGTAAGGTAAGGGTGGGTCTATTGTGAGAAATGGGTTGAACCCAATACACATCAGAGAAGCCTAAGAAGGCAGCCCCCCGAAGTAGGTTTGGGTGGTGGAAATGCCTCCTGAATCCAAGGGAAGGAGAATTAATTGTGCAAGTCTTGTTCCTGCTGGGATGGCGGCAACTCCATTAATAGCAGTGGCCAGTATTTTTATTTCTTCAGTGAAATCATTATCATTAATGCCAGCGAAGACCTGAACACCTTGTATGGTAGTGGAGGCTCTTCCAAGAATAAGGGCACATGTATGAGATGGAGGGGGACCCATAATTCCAGTGGGTATTATCTGGGGCCCTTGCATTGAGTCTAATATTGTAACTGTGGTGGCACAGAGGTCCAATTTTGCGCTGCCTGGGGTGGCTAGTTGGAGGGAGGCAATTGTGGAGAAGGATTTTGTGGTAGGTTGGGAGTTTGGGAGGGAACAAACCTTATTGCTCCTGTGTTTGTCCTGGGGGATGTTGTGGCCAGGGGCTGGCCCCGCAGGGAGTTTCCCGAGAAGCAGGAAGAAATAGGCTGTCTGAGGGCATTTGTCTTAGATCTACACTCACTGCCCCAGTGATGACCTTTACCACTTCTATGGAAAAGGGTAGCTGGGGGCGGTTAAGCCCCAGTTTGAGGAGACGCTATTCCTAGGCTTTGTTTGCCTATCGGACACCCACATGCAAAATGGCCAGGTTGTTTACAAGTAAAGCAAGTACGTGAGCCAGGATTGTGAAACGCCTTGGTAAAGGCGGCCCCTAAAGCGAGACCCATGGCATGGGCTGCACCCACGCCTGCACAGAGTCTAATAAATTCAGAAAGTTTCCCTTTATCCTTATGTGGTTGAAGAACATCCTGACATGCTAGGTTGACATTTTCAAAGGCAAGATGTTTTACATAGGTGCTTTCACCTTCGCTTGGTTCATGCAAGCATTCCGCAGCTAGGTTAAGCCGGGGAACAAACTACCTATAAGGCTCATGGGGCACTTGTCAAATTTTTGCCAGGGAATTGGTAGCCGAGGCCTTTTGAGGGAGGTGTCACCAAGCAGGAAAACCAGCCATCTGAGTCTGCGCCAAGAGTCCAGGAGGGAAACGTGCCTGTTATTTTTAGTGTCAAAAGGCGCATTGCCCACTAGCTAAACTTAAGTCCCAGATTCAGAGGAGGCCTTAGTTAAAATTATTTGAGCAGTTTCCCGACATTGTCATCGAAATCTGCATTCCATAACAGGAAGTCTCCGGCACTGAAGGTAGCTTGGTCTAAAAATTTCCAATCATTGGGAGTAAGCCATTGTGCGCTGTGGATTTCTAATAAAGCCAACGTGTAGGGCACAGTGGGGCCATAGTGAGCACAAGCCTTATTAAGTTTTTCAAGAAAACATAGGCTTAATTTTTTGTAGACTCTGGGTTCCTTCCTGCCCAGGGGTGAACTCCTCATCCTCTGAGTCCTGATCTCCTTGATCCATTTCCCCCGCTTCCTCCTCTTGTTCCTCATCGAAGTCTTTGACCTCAGCCTGGGCAGGCTTATCTATCTGACTGGTGGTGACTGGGTAGGTGAGAACAGGCCGATGGAGTGGTTTCGACTTTGTATTAGACCGCTGTGGGCCAGCTTGCATTGACTCCATAGCTAAGGCTAATGAAGAGAGCTCAGAGTCAAGGGAATTTAATTATTTTAAAAGTTGCATCTCTTCCCGTCTATGTTGGAAGGATGCTGGCAAGGGAGCGAGGTTAGTTAGGGGAAGTAGGGAAAAAATATCTGGGGGGGCACTTGGCCCCTGAAGTGCCAGAGCACAAAAGGCAGGAGGGATATAGGAGGGAGGTGGATGTGTAAATCCTGTAGGCTGTGGCAGGGTCCTGAGAGGTTGCGGGTCTTCTGAATGGTAGAGAGCTGCTTCCTTCTCCAAGATAGTGTCCTTCCCAGGGGTCAATGTGTCTCTGGGATTCAAAACTGGATAAAGGTGGTTTTTAATCATTGGAGCCTTATTAATTAGGGTCGTATTTTGAGGGGGACCAGGAAGGTTCTCAGGGTCCTGGGAAGACTGAGAAGGGTCTATGTCTATACTAATGATGGGCATGCAGAGGAGGGACGAGAGGTCTTTTGCATAATCTCTTCCCCAATCCTGACAAGTTGTAAGGTACCATTGTCAAAGCGAAAACTTTTAAGAATTTCATTAATTAAGTTCCAGTAAGAAAAGGTGGGAACTGGCATTTTTTCTGGGCCAAAGGATTCATAATAATCTTTTAAACAGTCTCCTACTCTAAGCCATTTTTGCCATCAATGGTCCCTTCAAGAGGAAACCATGGACACAATGCTCCTATGTGTGAAAAGAAAAATTTTAACTCCTTTTTCTTAACATGTGCCCCCCATGTCTTGAAGAACTCCTTGAGGCCTGAAATAAACAAATCATGTGACGATACTGCTTGTCACATGGTGGGTCACTCAACGTGCATCATTCCCACCCTCCTCCTGGATATGTCTTCGGGTGGTGTCTGCTGAGACGATCGCGGGCTCCTCTTGACCAAGTCTTCCAGGAGGAAGGGGTTCCCCCTCAGTCAATGGCTTGAGCCCCAGTCGGTGGGCGCCAGATGTCCCGGCCGGCAGGACACATCATCATGGGCAGCGAACCTAGATGGGGAGGAATGAAGGGACAAGAGACACGAGAGATGAGAGCAACACAGGAGTTCTGATCAAGCTGCAAAATTTTATTGTTCACACATGGGTATTAAAATGCTGGATTTGGGAAAACTCTCTTATCGGCAGTTCCTGGATGTCTTCACAAGGTGAGATAACTTCAGGATGTTTCTGGAAGAAAGATGGCCACAGGATGTCTCAGGGACACATATGGCTACAGGATGTCTTCCAGACAGGATGTCTCCTGGTGGCTGTTTCTTATAAGTGTCAGGCTGTTCTTTGAAAAAGAATTCCTTCTACCCTTGCCAGTCAGGGATTCAGTATTTCGAATGGAAAATTGGAAAATGAATCCAATGTGTAGGCAAATATGTGCTACCCAAAAATCTTCCAACTCTCATTCAGAACAATGCCTTGACATTTCCTTCACCCCAAGTAAGACACAATTAGAGGAGAAGAGTTAGAAAATCTGTGAATACATATCGGTAATGGAAAATGCTCAGGAGTTCACAACCTTCGAGGTTGTAGAGAAGTTTCAAAAAGTAAGGGACAGGGTAAAAACTCCAAAAACATGGAGCTCTGCTGGCCTAAAGACTTTTTGAAAAACTGCCTCTGAGGTTGGGCACCTGAAATATATGTTGATGACAG
The DNA here is from genome assembly GCF_048772815.1 of Callospermophilus lateralis. NCBI lineage: Eukaryota > Metazoa > Chordata > Mammalia > Rodentia > Sciuridae > Callospermophilus > Callospermophilus lateralis. Next base: position 186,428 of record NW_027512374.1, on the reverse strand, counting down.
GAGCTTTAGCTTCCTTTGTAGTGAGACCATCAAAGCTGGGTCTGCATCTATATGACCTGGAGGACATGGTTTCTTTTTTTCCTATGAACATGAGGCAGCAGGGCTGAATTCTCTCTTTATAGGTAAACTGTTGCCACTGGGGGCTAAGTGTCTTCCAGTGTGGACTGTGAAGCCATTTGGTCATCCTCCAATTTTCGTGGTGTTTCTTGCAGCTGCACTGGGAGTTTGGTATTTGCTTCACAAAATACGAGAAGTTCAACTGGGACACAGTGATGGAGGGAGTTCTGTCACGTGTGGTGTGTAAGGGTCTGCAGGAGAATGCACCAACCTGGCTTATATCCCACATAGCTTGCCCCCTTGACCATAGCAATCTGATTCTAAACATTGCCCTGCAACCTCTCCATATAACAAGATGCCTTTACATACAAGGGTATGGGGTCTGCACCATATCAGTCACAAGGCATTTGGAAGCCAATGGCATATCCACATCACCCCACCACAGATGTTTTAACACACACCTGCACACCACTGCTCTAGGCCGACTACTCATCAGGCTCCAAGTTACTGGCATCTCTGTTCTATACCATTTTCATGAAACCCAGTCAATCAAGGCACTGTCTGGTACACTCATGATCAGCAATAGGACACCCAAAGGTTCTCCAGTGCCACCAGGTGATGGGAATTTCCAAACTTTAATGATATTTATCTAGGCATTTTTCATGGATGAAGTTGAAGGCACTGTGGGTTTCAATTCATTCAGGAACCATAAAATGGAGAAGAAGCTCATTTCAATGAAAGCTCTGGAGAATTCTAACAGGCAAGGCTTCCCAAAGACAGGCTAAAAGGTCACATTAAGCCAGGCATTTGAGGTCTACAATGTGAGGTCCATGTGTGTTTTGACTTGCAACGATGGCTGCCAAGTCTTTAAGAATAAAATCATGTGATGTCCTTCCTGAAATTTCCAGTGCTCTTCCGAAAGCCTGCCTGGGCCTAGATCTCAGTTTCCAAGTGCGACTCTCATGCGTGGCCTCCTAAAATCCCAACACAATACATGCCAATACTTCTTTGAGGTCAGTTCCAGAACTCAGTCTCTAAGGGGAATCACATAAGTGTTCAAGCCCAGGTGGACATAGTCATCTCTTCCAACGGCCACAAAAATGACCACAATTAAAACCAAAACACTCCCACATGACACACCTGATGCAAAGACCTTCCTGACTTTCAGGGCAACAGAAGAATAGGTAAGCAAAATGTCCAAAGCAGGGTTTTTCCACTGAGGCATTCCTGGTCACACTGATATCTGAGCTTTCTGAGATGCTCGCCATTCCCTTCAGCTATCTAGTACATGGCCATGTCACAGAGATTTGAGGAGGTACATATCATGGACACAAAACCATGAGCCTATTCTAGAGAGTGCACACAATTCAGGAAGAAAACAGGAACTTAAGAAGTTAGCAGGTGTTCCCCATTGATAAGTCAAGCCGCAGTCCATTCATGAATTGGGCAGGATGAAAGCTGAGAAGCTTTCTACTAGACAGGACTCACCCATTGATGCATTTTCTTTTCTAATGTCTACAACCAGGGACACAGTGGTATAAACAGACATAGAAACACTCGCCTTGTCAAATGACTTACTAGAAACAGTTCCCTCCAAACCAAACAAACCGCCATTCCTACCTATTCTCAGAATATGAGACAAAACCACAAACCCACACCGACTCCCACAAAGACACATCCTTCCCCCAAGTAGGTCTGTGACTATCCGGAGTGTCCTCTGACTGGTGGGCCATACTATGTTCCAATGAAATGGCCTGTCCTGTCTCAGATCTGGTCTCCTTGGCCAACTCTGTGAAGTTGTCAGGAGCCAGCAGTGAGCCACTACCTACTTTCTCAGGAAAAGCCCCTCTTCAGAGCTTTCCTGGTTTTGGCTGTCCTCACATCAGTAGGTACCAAGAATGACTGACTCTGTCCTTGGTAAATCCATACAAGTGAGACCACTGGGATTGGGACTGCCTCTTGGTGCCTGGCTTCTTGGATACCAAGTTCAGAGAGTTCCATCAACAAAGAAGTGAGGTGAGGTCACTTCCTTAAGGAACTGAATCAGATCACTGCCTTGGTAACCACTTTGTCCTAACAGTTGCTTATAAGACGACCATGAGATGGAGGCTGCCCCTACTTTCTGTGACACTTTCACAAGGTAGAATGGTATATCAACCATAGGCACCTAGGAACAGCTCTCCACACCAACCTGGTTTGGTCCATCTTCTCTACAATAAGAAGAGAGAGGCTGATTCATAAACAACACTTCATCCTGACCAGGTTGTTTGCCATGGATGCTGACTTTTGCTCTCTCAGGTCCTTCATAGTTGTTTACATCTTCTCCAGGGATCATTTCTGCATGGACCTTGAGGTTCTCAGGAGGTGGAAGATCCCCTATATTCCTGTATTGTAAGACCAACTCTGTCCCTGCTCTTCTGTAAAGTTAGATTGAGGGAACAGTGTATGGTTACGGTTAATAATATGTTCAATTTGAATAAGGAATCATTCTGCTGCATGAATAATGGTACTGGGAACCTGCGACATTTATAAGTATATATAGGTGAAATATATGTATGAAAACAGAAATCTAAATAAGATTTGAAGCGCAGAATGGGGATGGGCCCTTGATTGTGATACTTAGCGTTGAATTATGTTCTGCACAGATGTCTGAGATAGACCAATATACAATGGCATTAGCACTGTACCTTGTATTATTGAATGTATAAGAGAACATCCAGTCAAAAAGGGATAATGGGTAGGATTAGGAAGATAGTCAGAAGGTTTAAGAAGAAGAGTGAGTATAGGATTTGGAAAAAAAGTTCCTTAGCAATAGGGTTTGGATTAGAGTGTGAATGTAAATGTCAGCACAATTGAAGAGTCAGTCACAATGATGAACTGTGGAAAGTATGTAGGAGAGCTGATATAAATAGAGACATTATGAAACCAGGAAAAGTATAAAGTGAGAGATAGGATTAGATATTTTCAACAGGGTTGAGTTTGAATATATAAACTTAGCAAGAAACAAATATGTTGTCACAAATAGGATTGACTTTTGAGAGCATTAGCCAAACTTGACATGGATGGTTTTAGTAATCCATGTTCACTTTACATTTAGGCTTTGGTGCAAACATAAGTGTGACCTTTTCTTTTTGTGTCCAGAATATTACTGTGATAAAATGTATATGTCGATCAGATGACATGAGTATTTCTTCCACCATTACTGGGAGCAAAATTTTGAAGACGTATAAATTAGTATTGGGTTTACAAAGAGGTGTACCCTGTGTCTATGAATATAGAGACAATGCATGAATAGACAATAGTGTGAATAAATAATATAACTGGTTCCACTTTAAATAATGGATTTATTTGATATCTGAAAATATATAAGAAATCTTATATTGATATACAATCATTCATTCCAACCAGTTATACATCTAATAGTAATATTAGGGTTATAGTTTATCATGAAGGGTGTGTGAGTTTTGCTTCAAATATGATTATGAAAATCGAAAATAATATGTTTGGAATGAAGTCTCATAAACAAACCAGTCAAGAAACATGGAGGATTACATGTGTTCTAAAGCAGAAAATGATTGAAAGTGAAACAAATGCCTATAATTTTGCTAACGTATGGATGAAATATATATCCTATAATGTGCATAAACTGAAGAAATTGTAACATACCAGTGGTGAATAAGAATGAACATCAAAATACACATCATGTCCCATAGGAATCTACTTGCATTGATGAGAAACTGGATCAATTATTGTAGAAATATTAGGATTTGTATCCACCATTCACTGAAGTTAGTTTTCATTTCTAGGAAAAAAATATGTATTTCAGGTGGATGAATATTTCCGTGAATAATCTTGTGAAATGTTAACTCTAAATCCACATACATGAATATTAATGAATTTAGGGAGTGTATAATAAGACACATATATTTTATATTTTAAAAAAATTTAGTGTGTGTGTGTGTATATATATACACACACACACACACACACACACAGACATTAAAAATTAGCAATACATATGCCAATCGAAATTCACCATGAAATATATATCATCCACAGATCCAAAAATATTCATTTTACTGAACATGGATTTATGTATAATGTTGTTCAACTAGGAAGCTCACCCATAGTTTGAAATTTTAGTTTCAACAGCGTTTAGGCAGAGTGATCTATTCTCACAATTTCTATCTGCCAAGTCAGCCACCTCACAAGAATATACCTGTGGTACCAGGTAGAATTCTATATGTGCATATAAAAATACATGTGCTGAATAAGCTACAGAGAAAGGGTGACAGGAATTCACATATTTGTTAACTTTAAGTACACATGGAACTATTTCAATTAAAAATTTACTAGATTTATAACACCTACACTTTATCATGCAAAAGCCAAGTCTAACTATACACCATACCTCCTCTGAAATGTTTGTATTTCTATTCTGTTTGGGTTATTTTACTCCATCATATTAGGATTAGTAGTAAGAGTCTATTAGGGTATGGGTTAGTGTCAGTTATTAAGTATTTCAAATGGAAAATAGGAAAATGAATGGAATGTGTATGCAAATATGTGCTACAAAAAATTTCCACTTTCATCCAGAACAATGCCTTGACAATATCTTCGCCCCTAGTAAGACACAATTAGAGAAGAAGAGTTAGAAAATCTGTGAATACATACCTGGAATGGAAAATGTTCAGGAGGTGGTAGAGGAGTTTCCAAATGTAAGGGACAGTGTAAACACTCCACAAACATGGAGCTATGCTGGCATTAAGACTTCTTGAGAAACTGCCTCTGAGGTTGGGCACTTGAAGTATATGTTGTTGTCAGGAGCTTTAGCTCCCTGTGTACGGAGACCATCAAAGCTGGGTCTGCATCTATGTGACCTGGAGGATATGGTTTCTTATTTTCTAATGAACATGAGGAAGCAGTGATGAATTCTCTCTTTGTAGATAAACTGTGGCCACTGGGGGCTAAGTGTCTCCCTGTGTGGACTTTGAAGCCATTTGGTCATCCTCCAATTTTCGTGGTGTTTCTAGCAGCTGCACTGGGTGTTTTGTATTTGCTTCACAACATACAAGGATTTCAAATGGGTCACAGTGCTGGTGGGAATCCTGTAAGGTGTGGTGGGTCAGGGTCTTCAGGAGAATGCACCAACCAGGCTTCTATCCCACATTGCTTGCTCCCTTGACCATAGCAACCTGATTCTGAACATTGCCCTGAAACCTGTCCATATAACCAGATGCCTTTTCATATAATTTTATGCTGGCTGCACCAAATCAGTCACAAGCCATTTGGAAGCCAATGACACACCCACATGGCCACACCACAAATATATTATCAGACAACTGCACACCACTGCTCTAGGCTCACTACTCAGTAGGCTCCAACTTACTGGCATCTCTGTTCTACACCATTGTCAAGAAATCCAGTCAATCAAGGCACTGTCTTGTACACTCATGAGCAGCAATAGGACATCCAATGGTTCTCCAGTGCCACCTGGTCATTGGGAATTTCAAAAATTTCATGGTATTTATCTATCCATTGTTCAAGAATGAAGTTGGAGGCACTTTGGGGTTCCCATTCATCCAAGAACCATGAAATGGTGAGGAAGCTCATTTCAATGAAAGCTCTGGAGATCTCTCACAGGCAAGGCTTCCCAAAGAGTGGTCAAAATGTCACATGCAGACAGGCCCATTGAGGTCTAAAATGTTAGGTCCATGTGTGTTTTGACTCTTAACTATAGCTGCCAAGTCTTTCAGAATAAAATCATGTGATATCCTGGCTGAGATTCTCAGTGCTCTGTGGAAAGCCACCCAGGGCCCAATCTCAGGTTTCAAGGGTGACTCTCATGCGTGTCCTCCTACAATCCCAACACAATTAATGGCAATACTTCTCTGAGGTCAGTTCCAGAACTCAGTCTCGAAGGAGAATCACACCAGAGTTCAAGCCCATGTGGACCCAGTCATCTCTTCCAACCGCCACACAAATGACCACAATTGAAACCAAAACTTTCCCACATGACCCTCATCTTCTTCCATATAGACACTCATCATAAACTCTTGCTGGAGGTTTCCATTAGGAGCGCAGCCCAAGACAATGTCCAAAATATGCACCCTTGCCCGTCATTTGCCTAAAGTGAGCGTGGCCTTGACACCCTTCCTGTAAACCAGGAGTGATCAAATAGGCCTGCCTTTAATACTGCTCTGCTTCTCCAATTTGAGGCCTACTGACTGTCAGGTATAGATTCTTTATGTGATTTGGCATCATGGGAGAACCCAAGCACTTGTGCAGGAGTTCAAAGAACTCATTTGACCCAGAGGATCCTATTCTCACTTGATGGAGGTCAGGAACCTAACAGAGGAAGGCAGGAAACTTCATGCACAATGACTGATATTTTTACCATTTTTGTTTTCAATACACACATGGGAACTTTCTTTATATCCATCAGGTGCTGAGAATCTAATCCATAGCCTGACCCAGAGCCAAGCGGCTGATTCAGACACATCCCTTTCGAAATCAATTAAGCAAAGCACCACAGGTGATGCCCATTCATTTGCATTTAAAAACTGTTTACTCCAGGCTTCAAAAAGGAGTGGCCTGAGGTAAGGACCTTCCTGACATTCAGGGCAACAGAAAAATAGGTAAGCAGAAGGCCCAAAACAGTGTTTCTCCACTGAGACTTTCCTGGTCACACTGATATCTGAGTTTCCTGAGATGCTCGCCATTCCATTCAGCTATCCAGTACATGGCCATGTCACAGAGCTTGGAGGTGTTACATATCTTGGACACAAAACCATGAGCCTATTCTGGGTAGTGGCCAAAATTTAGGAAGAAAACAGGAACTTAGAACGATAGTAGGGGTGGCCCATCCATAAGGCAACCTGCAGTCCAGTCATAAATTGGGTAGGATGAATGCTGGAAAACTTTCTTCTAGACAGGACATATCCATTGATGCATTCTCTTTTCTCATGTCTACAACCACGGACACAGTGAGATACACAGATATAGAAACACTCACCTTTTCAAACGACTTTTTAGAAACAGTCCACTCCAAACCAAACAAACCGCCTTTCCTACCTATTCTCAGAACATGAGACAAAACCACAAACTCACACCCACACCCACAAAGGCACTTCCTTCCCCCAATATGTCTGTGATTATCGGGAGTGTCCTCTGTCTGTGGACCATATTGTTACCCCGAACTGGCCTGCCCTGTCTCAGATCTGGTCTCCGTGGCCAAATCTGTGAAGTTGTCAGGAACCAGCGATGACCAACTACCTGCTTTCTTAGGAAAGGACCCTCTTCAGAGCTGTCCTGGCATTTGGCCATTCTCACATCAGTAGGTACCAAAAAAAGACTCTCTGCCCTTGGTAAAACCAAACATGTGATCCCACTGGGACTGTGACTGGGACTGGCTCTGGATGCCTGGCTTCCTTGATCCCAATTTCAGAGAGTTCCATCACCAAGTAAGTTAGGTGAAGTCACTTTCTTCATGAAATGAATGAGGTCACTGCCTTGGCAATCACTTTGTCCTAGCAGTTGCTGCCAAGGGTCCCATGAGATGGAGGCTGTTCCTACTTTCTGTGACACTGTCACAAGTTAGAATGGTATATCAACCATATGCACCGGGGAACTTCTCTCCATACAGGCATGTTTTGGTCCATCTTCTCTACATTAAGAAGAGAGAGACTGATTCAGACACATCCTTTCATCCTGTCCAGGTTCTTTACCATGTCAGAAGACTTTTGCTCTCTTTGGTACTACATAGCTGCCTACAACTTCTCCAAGGATCATTTCTGCATTGACCTTTGAGGTTCTCAGCAGGTGGAAGATCCCCTACATTCCTGAATTGTAAGACCAACTCTGTCCCTGCTCCTCTGTAAAGTTAGATTGAGGGAACAGCTTATGGTTAGGGTTAATAACAGGTTCGATTTCGGTTAGGAATCATTCTGCGGGATGAATAATGTTATTGGGAACCTGCGATATTTAAAAGAATATAAAGGTGAAATATAAGTTTGAAAACACAAATCTATGTAAGTTTTGAAGCCCAGAAGTGTATTGAGCCCTTGGGTAGGATACTTAGCTTTGAATTATGTTCTGCACAGATGTCTCTGATTAATCGCTATACAATGGCATAGGACATTTACCTTGGATGATTGAATGTTGAAGAGAACATGCAGTCAAAAAGGGATAATCGGTAGGATTAGGAAGATAGTCAGAAGGTTTAGAAAGAAGAGTGAGTATAGGATTTGGACCAAAAGTTTTTTAGCAATAGGGTTTCGGGTAGAGAGTGAATGTAAATGTCAGCACATGTGAAGAGTCATTCACAATGATGAACTGGGGAAAATATGTATGAAAGTAAATATCAATTGAGACAAAAGGAAATCAGGCATAGTATAATGTGAGTTATAGGATTAGACATTTTCAACAGGGTTGAGGTTGAATATATAATCTTAGCAAGAAACAAATATGTAGTGACAAATTGGATTGACATTTGAGAGCATTAGGCAACCTGGACATGGATGTTATTACAAATCCATGCTCACTTTCCATTTAGGCTTTGGTACAATCATAAGTGTGACCTTTGCATTTTGTGTCCATAATATTACTGTGATAAAATATATATGTAGATCAGGTGACATGAGTATATCTTCCACCATTTCTGGGAGCAATATTTTGAAGACGTATAAATTAGTATTGGGGGTACAAAGAGGTGTACCCTGTTTCTATGAATATACAGATAATGCATGAATAGAACATACTCTGAATAAAACATATACTCATTCCATTATAAATAATGAATTGAATTGATATCTGAAAATATACAGGAAATCAAATATTGATATACAGACATTCATTACAACCAGTTATACATCAATGATAATATTAGTATTAGGATTTTCATGAAGAGTGTGTGAGTTTCGCTTCAAAATTGATTTTGGAAATCGAAAATAATGTGTTTGGAAAGAAGTCTCATGAAAAGACCAGTAAAGCAACATGGAGGAATACATGTGTTCAGAAGCAGGAAGTGATTGAAAGTGAAACAAATTCCTATATATTTTTGAAATTTTGGATGAAATATATATACTATGATGTGCATAAACTGAAGAAATAATAATGTTCCATTGTTGAATAAATATGAATGTCAAAATATATATCATGTCCCATAGGAATCTGCTTGCGTTGATGTTAAACTGGGTCAGTTACTGTAGAAATATTAGGATTTGTATACACCATTCACTGAAGTTAGTTGTCAGTAATAGGAAACAAATATGAATTTCAGGTGGATGAATATTTTAGAAAATAATCTTGTGAAAAGTTGATTATAAATCCACATAAATGAATATGAATGAATTTAGGGAGTGTATAATAAGTCACATATATTACATATTTTGAAAAAATCTGGACAGTATATATATATATATATATATATATATATATATATATATATATATATATATACAGAGAGAGAGAGAGACATTAAAAACTAGCAATATATATGCCAATCAAAATTCATCATGAAATATATATCATACACAGATCCAAAAATATTCATTATACTGAACATGGATTTATGTATAATGTTGTTCAACTAGAAAGTTCACCCATAGTTTGAAATTTCAGTTCCAACAGCATTTACGAGGAGTGATCTCTTCTCACAAATTGTATCTGCCAAGTCAAACACCTCACAAGAATATACGTGTGGTACCAGGTAGAAATCTATATGTGCATATAAAAATACATGTGCTTAATAGGCTACAGAGAAAGGGAGAAAGGAATTCACATATTTGTTAACTTTAAAAACTCATGGAGAACTATTCCAAAAAAAAATTTGCAAGATTTATAACTCCTACCCTATATTATGCAAAAGGCAAGTCCTAGTATACACCTTGCCTCCACTGAACTGCTTGTACTTCTTTTCTGTTTCTTGTTATTTTTCTCCATCATATTAGGATTAGTAGTCAGAGTCTAGTTGGGAATTGGTTAGGGTCAGAGATTCAGTGTTTTGAAGGGAAATTGAAAAATGTATCCAATGCCTATGCAAATATGTGCTACCCAAAATCTTCCCACTCTCATCCAGAACAATGCCTTGACATTATCTTTTACCAAAGTAAGACACAGTTAGATGAGAAGAGTTAGAAAATCTGTGAATACATATCTGGAATGGAATATGCTCAGGAGTTCACAACCTTGGAGGTGGTAGCAGAGTTCAAAAAAGTAAGGCAAAAGGTAAACACTCCTCAAACATGGAGCTCTGCTGGCCGAAAGAATTCTTGAGAAACTGCCTCTGAGGTTGGTCACTTGAAATATATGTTGTTTTCAGGAGATTTAGTTCTTTTGTAGAGAGACCATCAAAGCTGGTTCTGCATATATGTGACCTGTAAGACATGGTTTCTTATTTTTCATTGAACATGTGGCAGCAGTGCTGAATTCTTTTTTTGTAGCTAAACTGTGGACACTGGGGCTAAGTTTCTCCCTGTGCTAACTGGGAAGACATTTGTTCATCCTCCACTTTTAGTGGTGTTTCTTGCTTCTGCATTGGGAGTTTGGTATTTGCTTCACGAAATAAAGGAGTTCAATTGGGACACATTGCTGGAGGGAGTTTAGTCACGTGTGGTAGGTGAGGGTTTGCAGGAGAATGCAATAACCAGGCTTCTATCCCACATAGCTTGCCCCCTTGATCATAGCAACCTGATTCTGAACATTTCCCTGAAACCTCTCCATATAACAAGATGCCTCTACCTATTGGGTCTGTTGGCTGTAACCATATCAGTCACAAGCCATTTGGAAGCCAATGGCAGATCCACGTGGCCCCACCACAGATGTTTTGTCACACATCTGTCCACCACTGCTCTAGGCCCACTAATCATCAGGCGACAACTAACTGGCATCTCTGTTCTTCACCATTTTCATGAAATCCTGTCAATCAAGGCACTGTCTGGTATACTATGATCAGCATCAGGACATCCAAAGGTTTTCCAGTGCCACCTCGTCATGGAAATTTCAAAAATTTCATGGTATTTATCTAGCCATTATTCAAGGAAGAAGTTGTAGTCACTGTGGGTTTCAATTCATTCAGGAACCATTAAATGTTAAGGAAGCTCATTTCAATAAAAGCTCTGGAGAACAATCACAGGCAAGGCATCCCAAATAGTGGCCAAAAGGTCACATGAAGCCAGGACCATTGAGGTCTACAATGTGAGGTCCATGTGTGTTTTGACTCTCAACTATGGCTGCCAAGTTTTTCAGAATAAAATCATGTGATATCATGGCTGAGATTCTCAGTGTTCTGTGGAAAGCCACCCTTGGCCTAGATCTCAGTTTCAAAGGGCGACTCTCATGCGTGGCCTCCTAACATCCCCACACAATCCATGGCAATACTTCTCTGAGGTCAGTTCTACAACTCAGTCTCTAAGGAGTATTACACCAGAGTACAAGCCGAGGTGGACCCAGTCATCCCTTCCAACTGCCACACAAATGACCAAAATTAAAACCAAAACATTCCCACATGGCCCTCATCTTCTTCCACATAGACCCTCATTATAACCTCTGGCTGGAGATTTCCATGAGGGGTACAGCGCAAGAGAGTGTCCAAAATAAGCTCCCTTGGCCCTCATTTGCCTAAAGTCAGGGTGGCCTGGACACCATACCTGTGAACCAGGAGTGATCAAATAGGCCTGCCATTACAACTGCTCTGCTTCTCCAATTTGAGGCCTACTGACTGTTGGGTTTAGATTCTTTATGTGAAGTGGAATCATGAGAAAACCCACGCACCTCTGCATGGCTTTGAAAAACTCATTTGACCCAAAGGATCCCTATACTCACTTGATGATTGTCTGCAACCTAATAGGGGAAGGAGAGAGACATCATCCACAATGACTGAATTTTGCCATTTTGGTTTTGGATGCACACATGGGATCTTTCTTTATATCCATCAGGTGCTGAGAATCTAAGCCACAGCCTCACACAGGGCCAAGAGGCTGATTCAGACACATCCCTTTCAAAGCAATTAAGCAAAGAGCCACAGGTGATGCCCAATCATTTCCATATGAAAACTGTTTTTTTCATGCTTCACAAAGGGGTGGCCTGAGGCAAAGACATTCCTGTCATTCAGTGAAACAGAAAAATAGGTAAGCAAAAGGCACAAAACATGGTTTCTCCACTGAGACTTACCTGCTCACACTGATATCTGAGTTTTCTAAGATGCTCGCCATTACCTTCAGCTATTCAGTACATGGCCATGTGACAGAGCTTGCGGTGGTACCTATCTTGGACACAAAACCATGAGACTATTCTGCAGATTGGTCAGAATTCAGGAAGAAATCTGAAACTTAGGAAGATATTAGGTGTTGCCCATCGATAAGGCAACCTGCAGTGCAGTCATAAATTGGGCAGGATGAATGCTGGGAAGCTTTCTACTAGACAGGACACATTAATTGATGCATTCTCTTTTCTAATGTCTACAACCACGGACACAGTGTTATACACAGACATAGAAACACTTGCCTTGTCAAACGACTATCTAGAAACAGTCCACTGCAAACCAGACATACCAGCTTTTCTTCCTATTCTAAGAAAATGAGACAAAACCACAAACTCACACCCACAAACACAAAGGCACCTCCTTCTCCAAGTAAGTCTGTGAATATCCAGAGTGTCCTCTGACTGGCGGGCCCTACTATGTTCCCCTGAAATGGCCTGTACTGTGTCAGATCTGGTCTCCTTGGCCAACTCTGTGAAGTTGTTAGGAGCCAGCGGTGAGCCACTACCTAGTTACTAAGGAAAGGCCCGTCTTCAGAGCTCTCCTGGCATTTGGCCATCCTCACATCAGTAGGTACCAAAAAAGACAGAATCTGTCATTAGTAAAACTAAACAAGTGAGCCCACTGGGACTGGGACTGGGACTGGCTCTGGATGCCTGGCTTCCTGGATCCCAAGTTCAGAGAGTTCCATCACCAAAGAAGTAAGGTAGGTCACTTCCTTCCGGAACTGAATAGGTCAATGCCTTGGCAAACACTTTGTCCTAATAGTTGCTTCCAAGGGTCCCATGAGATGGAGGCTGCCCCTACTTCCTGTGACAGTGTCACAAGTTAGAATGGCATATCAACCATAGACACACGGGAACAGCTCTCCACACAGACCTTGTTTGGTCCATCTTCTCTACATTAAGAAGAAAGTGGCTGATTCAGACACACCCCTTCATCCTGACAAGGTTGTTTGCCATGGAAGATGACTTTTGCTCTCTCAGGTCCTTCATAGCTGCCTACTTCTTTTCCAGGGATCATGTCTGCATGGACCTTTGAGGTTCTCAGCAGGTGGAAGATCCCCTACATTCCTGTATTGTAAGACCAACTCTGTCCCTGCTCTTCTGTAAAGTTAGATTGAGGGAACAGTGTATGTTTAGGGTCAATAACATGTTGGATTTAGTTTAGGAATCATCCTGCAGAATGAATAATGGTATTTGAAACTGCGATATTTACCAGAATATATATGTGAAATATAAGTGTGAAACCAGAAATCTAGGTAACATTTGAAGCCCAGAAGGGCATTGGACCCTTGATTGTGATACTTAGCATTGAATTGCATTCTGCACAGAGGTCTCAGATAGATCAATATACAATGGCATAAGACCTTGTACCTTGCTTGATTGAATGTAGAAGAGAACAACCAGTCAAAAAAGGATAGTCGGTCGGATTAGGAAGATATTCGGTAGGTTTACAAAAAGAATGAGTATAGTATTAGGAACAAAAGTTTATTAGCAATAGGTTATCGATTAGAGTGTGAATGTAAATGTCAGCACATGTGAAGAGTCAGTCACAATGATGAACTGGGGAAAATATGTAGGAAACAGATAGAAATAGAGCCATAATGAAATCAGGCAATGTATAAAGTGAGGGATAGGATTAGACATTTTCAGTAGGGTTGAGTTTGAATATATAATCTTAAGAAGAAACAAATATGTAGTCACCAATAGGATTGACATTTGACAGCATTAGGCAACATGGACATGGATGTTTTTAGTAATCCATGTTTACTTTCCTTTTAGGCTTTGGTACAAACATAAGTGTGACCTTTGCATTTTGTGTTCCGAATATTTCTGTGATTAAATGTATAAGTAGATCAGGTGACATGAGTATTTCTTCCACCATTTCAGGGAGCAATATTTTGAAGACGTATAAATTAGTATTGGGGGTATAAAGAAGTGTACACTGCGTCTATGAATATAGAGATAATGCATGAATAGACCATTCTGTGAGTAAATAATATAACTCTTTTCACTTTAAATAATGGATTGAATTTTTATCTGAAAATATATAAGAAATCCTATATTGGTATGCAATCATTAATTCCAACCAGTTATACATCTAATGGTAATATCAGAGTTATAATTTATCATAAAGTTTATGTGAGTTTTGCTTCAAAAGTGATTATGGAAATTGAAAGTCATGTGTCTTGAAAGAAGTCTCATGAAAAGACCTGTCAAGAAACATGGAAGAATACATGTGTCCTGAAGCAGGAAGTGATTGAAAGTGAAGCAAATTCCTATAAATTTGCGAACTTGTGGGGAAATCTTAAGAGCCCCTCCCAGCTCTCCCTTGAGCGCGATATCCAGACCGAGGGAATTAGGAGTGGCACGGGACTCGTGGTGCAGACCTCCAGGCCACCGCTCCCACCAGTGCTGAAAACTGAAGTCTCTTGCTCCAGCTTCCGGGGGCATGGCTTCCGGAGTGCAAGCAAATTCGCTGGGGGTTCTCAGGCCTAAGCTCTAAAAACTTAAGGTCTGAGGCAGACAAACAGGGAGATTGTGCCCAGGCGTTCATGAAAACAGGGCTCCTAGGAGCAGCAGACCTGGCATGTAGCCAGTATTGTGGTGAGTGTCACAGGTGAGTGGGGCCTGGCTTGAGGAAACACAAAAGAAGGCCCTAGGCACTCAGGATTGGACACCCACCCAGTGTGGGAGGAATAGCTGCTGCACAGTGATTGGTTCCCACCTATTGAAAGGAGAAGCTTGGCCCAGTGGGCACAGCTCTACCTAATGGAAAAAAAAGTTTATTGCAATCTATGACTGCATTTATTATTATTATTATTATATTAGTTTGTTTTTTTTGTTTTTGTTTTTTTTTGTTTTCTTTTATTTTCATTTTTTTGTTGCTGTTCTTTAACTTTTTAAAAATGTTTTTAATTTTTTTTAATTTTTTCTTTTGTTATTATTATTTTTTAAAATTTTAATTTTATATTATCATAATCATTTTTTTTAAAAAATCATTTTCTTTCTTTATTTTCTATTTTTTCTATTGTCTTTTCATTTCTTTTCAATTTTCTTATTTCCCATTCCTTGCATTCTACCTGCCTACTCTCATTCTCTTTAGTGACTTTTTCCCTTCCCTTCTAAAATCTTTCCTCCCAAGCATCAAATAAATTTATAAGAGTAAACAGTAACTAAGCAGTCAAACAGAACAAGAAGTAACATGAGCAGCATAAACAAGCAAGGAAGAAAAGGAGTACAAACCACGAAGGACACCCTAAATATTCAGGAGGACCTAGAGTCATCAGAAAAATGGTCATATAAAGAACTCAAGGAATACCTTAGACAGATGGAATGGAAACTTAAAGAGGATACGAGACAGAAAATCCAAACAGTAAAAGAAAACATTTAAAATGAATTACATAAACAGATAAAAGAAAAAGTTAAGCATCTTTATCAGAGGATAGAGATTATAAAAAAATCAAACAATAATTCTAGAAATGAAGGACATGATAAACCAAATTAAGAACTCCATTGAGAGTATCACTAACAGAGTGGAGCAAGTAAAAGCCAAAAGGTCAGATAATGAAGACAAAATATATCATCTTGAAACGAGTCCAGCCAACTCAGAAAGGCTGGCAAAAAAATCACAAGAAAAACATCCAAGAGATTTGGGATAACATAAAAAAAAACACACTTACGAGTCATCAGGATAGAGGAAGGTACAGAGACTCAAACCAAGGGAATGAGAAAACTGCTGAATGAAATAATTACAGAAAACTTTCCAGAAATAAAAAAGGAAATGGATATACAAATTGTAGCTGCATACAGGACAAGAGCACACAAAATCACAGTAGACCAATGCCAAGACACATTGTTATGAAGATATCCAATATACAGAACAAAGAGAAAATAATAAATCTACAAGAGAATGGAGGCAGAATACATTCAGTGGTAAACAAATAAGGTTAACAATGGATATTTCATCACAGACGCTGAAAGCGAGAAGATCCTGGAAAAATGTATATCAAACACTGAAAGACAATGGATGCCAACCAAGAATTATGTATCCAGCATAATTAACCATCAGGTCCAACAACGAAATAAGAATCTTTCATGATAAACAAAAGCTAAAAGAATTTGAAGCCAGAAAACAAGCATTGCAAAGCATCTTGAGCAAAACACTACACAAGAAAGAAATGAAAAACAACAACCAAAACCATCAGTGGGAAGTACCTTGGTAATGACAGAGGCAGGGTGAATGCTTGTCATGGAGAAACAAACTAAATTAAAAAAAAATATGAATAATCAAACATGGCTGGCATACAAACCATACATCAATAGTAACTCTGAATGTAAATGGCTTAAAGTCTCCAATAAAGCGACATAGGCTGGTAACTTGGATTAAATAAACAAATCCAACAATATGTTGCCTCCAGGAGACACATCTGAAATGCAAAGACACACAGGCTGAAGGTGAAAGGTTGGGAGAAAATACACCATGCACACTTATCCTCATAAACAAGCAGGGGTGGACATCCTCATATCGAATAAAATCGACTTCAAGACTAAGTTAATCAAAAGGGATAAGGAAGGACATTATATACTGTTATAAGGAACCATTCACTAACAAGACATAACAATTATCAATATTTATGCACTAAATAATGGTGCTACGTTGTTCATGAAACAAATTCTCCTCAAGCTCCAGAATGAAATAGACCACAACACAATAATTATGGGTGACTTCAACACACATCTATCATCATTGGACAGATCCTTCAAACAAAAGTTGAATAAAGAAAGTATAGAACTCAATATCACAATCAATAACCTACATGTAACTGACTTATATAGAATATATCAACCATCATCAAGTGGATATACTTTTTTTTCTCAGCAGCACATGGATCCTTCTCAAAAATAGACAATATATGATGCCATAGGGCAACCCTCAGTAAATATAAAGGTGTGGAGATAATACCATGCATTTTATCTGATCATAATGGAATGAAACTGGAAATCAATGATAAAAGAAGGAAGGAAAAATCCTACATCACATGGAAAATGAACAATATGTTACTGAATGATCAGTGGGTTAGAGAAGATATAAAGGAGGAAATCAAAAAATTCTTAGAGATACATGAAAATACAGACGCAACATATCGGAATCTATGGGACACAATGAAAGCAGTTTTAAGAGGGAAATTCATTGCCTGGAGGTCATTCCTGAAAAAAAGTAAAACCGAACAAATAAATGAGCTCACACTTTAACTCAAAGCCCTAGAAAAGGAAGAGCAAAACAACAGAAAATGTAGCAGAAGGCAAGAAATAATTAAAATCAGAGCAGAAATCAACGAAATTGAAACAAAAGAAACTATTGAAAAATTAACAAAACTAAAAGGTGGTTCTTCGAAAAAATATATATGTTCGACAGACCCTTAGCCATGCTAATGAAGAGAAGAAGAGAGAGAACTCAAATTACTAACATATGGGATGAAAAAGGCTATATTACAACAGATGCTTCCGAAATACAGAAGACAATTAGAAATTATTTGGAAAACCTATATTCCAATAAAATAGAATATAGTGAAGACATCAACAAATTTCTTAAGTCATATGATTTGCCCAGACTGAGTCAGGAGGATACACAAAATTTAAACAGACCAATGTCAATGGATGAAACAGAAGAAGCATTCAAAAGACTACCAACCAAGAAAAGCCCAGGAACGGATGGCTATACAGCGGAGTTTTACAAAACATTTAAAGAAGATTTAATACCAATACTTTTCAAGTTATTTCAGGATAGAGAAAAAGAGGGAGCTCTGCCAAATTCATTCTATGAGGCCAACATCACGCTGATTCCGAAATCAGAAAAAGACACCTCAAAGAAAGAAAACTACAGACCAATATATCTGATGAACCTACATGCAAAAATCCTCAATAAAATTCTGGCGAATCGAATACAAAGGCACATCGAATAATTAGAAATTATTTTGAAAATCATTATTCCAATAAAATAGAAAATAGTGAAGACATCGATAAATTTCTTAAGTCATATGATTTGCCCAAACTGAGTCAGGAGGATACACACAATTTAAACCGACCAATATCAATGGATGAAATAGAAGAAGCAATCAAAAGACTACCAACCAAGAAAAGCCCAGGAACGGATGGCTATACAGCAGAGTTTTACAAAACCTTTGAAGAAGAATTTATACCAATACTTTTCAAGTTATTTCAGGAAATAGAAAAAGAGGGAGCTCTGCCAAATTCATTTTATGAGGCCAACATCACCCTAATTCCAAAACCAGAAAAAGACAACTCAAAGAAAGAGAACTACAGACCAATATATCTGATTAACCTAGATGCAAAAATCCTCAATAAATATCTGCCTAATCGAATACAAAGGCACATCAAAAAAATTTTTCACCAGGATCAAGTAGGATTCATCCCTGGGATGCAACGATGGTTCAATATACGAAAATCAATAAATGTTATTCATCACATCAATAGACTTAAAGATAAGAACCATATGATCATCTTGATAGATGCAGAAAGCATTTGACCAAGTACAGCATCTCTTTATGTTCAAAACATTAGAAAAATAGGGATAACAGGAACTAACCTCGACATTTTAAAAGCTATCTATGCTAAGTCTCAGGCTAGCATCATTATGAATGGAGAAAAATTGAAGGCATTCCCTCTAAAATCTGGAACAAGACAGGGATGCCCTCTGTCACCAGTTCTATTCAATATAGTTCTCGAAACACTGGCCAGAGCAATTAGACAGACGAAAGAAATCAAAGGCATAAAAATAGGAAAATAAGAACGTAAATTATCACTATTTCCTGGTGACATGATTCTATACATAGAAAACCCAAAGGGGTCTACAAAAAAATCTACTAGAACTAATAAATGAATTCAGCAAAGTGGCAGGATATACAATCAAAACGCATAAATCAAAGGCATTTCTGTATATCAGCGACAAAACTTCTGAAACAGAAATGAGGAAAAACACTCCATTCACAATATCGTCAAAAAAATTAATTACTTGAAAATCAACCTAACAAAAAAGGTGAAAGACTTATACAATGAAAACTACAGAACCCTAAAAAGGGAAGTAGAAGAAGATCTTAGAAGATGGAAAAATATACCCTGTTCCTGGATAGGCAGAACTAACATCATCAAAATGGCGAAATTACCAAAAGTTTTCTATAGGTTTAATGCAATGCCAATCAAAATCCCAAAGGCATTTCTTGTAGAAATAGATAAAGCAATCATGGAATTCATATGGAAAAATATAAGACCCAGAATAGCAAAAGCAATTCTAGCAGGAAGTGTGAATCAGGCGATATAGCGATACCAGACTTAAAACTATACTACAGAGCAATAGTAACAAAAACAGCATGGCACTGGTACCAAAACAGGCGGGTTGACCAATGGGTACAGAATAGAGGACACAAAGACTAATTCACAAAGCTACAACTATGCTATATTTGATAAAGGAGCTAAAAGCATGCAATAGAGGAAATATAGCATCTTAAACAAATGTTTTTGTATAAAATGGAAATCCATATGCAACAAAATGAAACCGAATCCCCTCCTCTTGCCATGCAGAAAAGTTAACTCAAAGTGGATCAAGGAGCTAGATATCAAATAAGAGACTCTGCATCTGATAGAAAAAAAGTTGGCTCTGATCTACATAATGTGGGGTCGGGCTCCAAATTCCTTAACAGGACACCCATAGCAGAAGAGTTAATAACAACAATCATCAAATGGGACTTACTTAAACTGAAAAGTTTTTTTTTCTCAGCAGGATAAAAAATGAGAGAGGTAAATAGGGAGCCTAAATCATGGGAACAAATTTTTACTCCTCACACTTCAGATAGAGCCCTAATATCCAGAGTATACCAAGAACTCAAAAAATTAGACAATAAGATGATAAATAACCCAATCAAAAAATGGGCCATGGACCTGAACCAACACTTCTCAGAGGAGGACATACAATCATTCAGTAAGTACATGAAAAATGCTCACCATCTCTCGCAGTCAGAGAAATGCAAATTAAAACCACCCTAAGATACCATCCTACTCTAGTAAGATTGGCAGCCATTATGAGGTCAAACAACAACAAGTGCTGGAGAGGATGTGGAGAATAGGGTACTCTTATACATTGCTGGTGGGACTGCAAACTGTTGTGGCAAATTTGAAAAGCAGTATGGAGATTCCTGGGAAAGCTGGGAATGGAACCACCATTTGACCCAGCTATTGCCCTTCTCAGACTATTCCCTGAAGACCTTAAAAGAGCATATTACAGGGATACTGCCACATCGATGTTCATAGCATCACAATTCAAAATTGGTAGACTGTGGAACCAACCCAGATGCCCTTCAGTAGATGAATGGATAAAAAAAAATGTGGTATTTATACACCATTGAGTATTATGCATCATTAAAAAATGACAAAATCATTGAATTTGCAGGGAAATGGATGGCACTAGAGCAGATTATGCTTAGTGAAGCTAGCCAAACCCTAAAAAACAATTAAAAATGTCTTCTTTGATATAATGAGAGCAACTAACAACAGAGCAGGGAGGAAGAGCAGGAAGAAAAGATCAACATTAAACAGAGACATGAGGTGGGGGGCGGAAAGAGAGAGATAAAGGAAATTGCATGGTAATGGAGGGAGACCCTCATTGTTACACAAAATTACATATAAGAGGTTGTGAGGGGAATGGGAAAATAAACAAAGATATAAATGTATTATAGTAGATGGGGTAGAGAGGGAAGATGGGAGGGGAGCAGGGATAGTAGAGGATAGAAAATGTAGCAGAATACAACAGTTACTAATAGGGCATTATAAAAATGCGGATGTGTAACAGATATGATTCTGCAATCCGTACTTGGGATAAAAATGGGAGTTCATAACCCACTTGAATCTAATGTATGAAATATAATATGTCAAGAGCTTTGTAATGTTTTGAACACCCAATTAAAAAAATAAAATAATAATATGAAATAAAATAATTAAAAAAAAACATGGAGAAATATTTCACTGTCATCCAGAACAATGCCTTGACATTACCCTCGCCCCAAGTAATTCATCATTAGAGGAGAAGAGTTCGAAAATCTGGGAATACATAGCTGGAATTTAATATGCTCAAAAGTTCACAACCTTGGAGGTGGTAGAGTAGTTTACTAAAGTAAGGGACAGGGTAAACACTCCACAAATATGGAGCTCTGCTGGCCTAAAGACTTCTTCAGAAACTGCCTCTGAGGTTGGGCACTTGAAATATATGTTGTTGTCAGGAGGTTTAGATTCCTTTGTAATGAGAGCATCAAAGCTGGGTCTGCATCTATGTGACCTGGAGGACATGGTTTCTTATGTTCCAATGAACATGAGTCAGCAGTGCTGAATTCAATCTTTGTAGGTAAACTGTGGTCACTGGGGGCTAAGTGTCTCCCCATGTGGACTGTGAAGCCATTTGGTCATCCTCCAGATTTTGTGGTGTTTATTGCTGTTGCACTGGTAGTTTGGTATTTTCTTCACAAAATACAAGGAGTCCAACTGGGACAAAGTGTTGGAGGGAGTTTCTCAAGTGTGGTGGGTCAGGGTCTGCAGGAGAATGCACCCACCAAGGTTCTATTCCAAATAGCTTGCCTCTTGACCATAGCAACGTGATTCTGAATATTGCCCTGAAACCTCTCCAAATAAAAATACGCCTTTACATATAAGGGTCTGCTTGCTGCACCTTGTCAGTCACAAGCAATTTGGAAGCCAAAGGAAGATCCACATGGCCCCACCACAGATGATTTATCACACACCTGCCGACTGCAGCTCTATGCCCACTACTCAGCAGGCTCCAAATTACTGGCATCTCTGCTCTACACCATTTTCTTGAAACCCAGTCCATCAGGCACTGTCTAGTATACTCATAGTCAGCAACAGGATATCCAAAGTTTCTCCAGTGCCACCTGGCCATGGAAATTTAAAAAAATTTCACCGTATTTATCTAGCCATTTTTCAAGGATGAAGTTGAAGGCACTGTGGGTTTCACTTCATTCAGGAACTATTAAATGGTGAGGATGCTCATTTCAATGAAAGCTCTGGAGAACTCTTATAAGCAAGGCTTCCCAAAGAGTGGCCAATGATCACATAAAGCTAGGCGCATTGAGGTCTACAATGTGAGGTCCATGTGTGTTTTGACTCTCAACTATGGCTGCAAGCCTTTCAGAATAAAATTATGTGATACCCTGGCTGAGATTCCCAGTGCTCTGTGCAAAGCCAACCTGGGCCTAGATCTCAGTTTCCAAGGGCAAATCTCATGCGTGGCCTCCTAAAATCCCAACACAATTCATGGCAATACTTCTCTGAGGTCAGTACCACAACTCAGTATCTAAGGGGAATCACACCAGAGTTCCAGCCCAGGTGGACCCAGTCGTCACTTCCAACCGCCACCCAAATGAACACAATTAAAACCAAAACACTCCCACATGACCCACATCTTCTTCCATATAGACACTCATCATAACTTCTGGCTGGAGGTTTCCATAAGGGGCTCCGCCCAAGCCAGTGTCAAAAATAAGCTCCCTTGCCCCTTAATTTGACTAAACTCAGGGTGGCCTGTACACCCTTCCTGTGAACCAGATGTGATCAAATAGGCCTGCCATTAATACTGCTCCGCTTCTCCAATTTGAGGACTACTGAATGTGGGTTTTAGATTCTTTATGTGAACTGGAGTCATGATAAAACCCAAGCACCTATGGGATAGAATCTGCAGGGCGTTGAGGAACTCATTTGACACAAAGGATCCCTATTCTCACTTGATGGAGGTCACAAACCTTACAGAGGAAGACGAGAGACTTCATCCACAATGACTGCTCTTTTTGCCACTTTGGTTTTGGATGTACACATGGAATCTTTCTTTAGATCCATCAGGTGATGAGAAACTAAGCAACAGCCTCACACAGGGCCAATGGTCTGAATGAGACACATCTTTTTCAAAGCAATTAAGCAAAGAGCCACAGGTGATCCATTCATTTCCATTTGAAAACTGTTTTCTTCAGGCTTCTCAAAGGGGTGGCCAAAGGCAAAGACCTTCCTGACATTCAGGGCAACAGAACAATAGGTAACCAAAAGGCCCAAAGCAGGGTTTCTCCACTAAGACTTTAATGGTCACAGTGATTTCTGAGTTTTCTGCGATTCTCGCCATTCCCTTCAGCTATCCAGTACATGGCCATGTCACAGAGCTTGGAGGTGGTATATATCTTGCACAAAAACCATGAGCCTATTCTGGAGAGTGGCCAGAATTCAGGAAGAAAAGTGGAACTTAGGAAGATAGCAGGTGTAGCCAATTGATAAGGCAAGCCACAGTCCATTCATAAATTGTGCAGGATGAATTCTGGGAAGCTTTCTACTAAACAGGACACATCCATTGATCCAATATCTTTTCTAATGTCTACAAGCATGGATAAAAGTGGGATACACAGACATAGAAACACTCGCCTTGCCAAACGACTTACTAGAAACAGTTCACTCCAAACCAAACAAACTGCCTTCCTTGCCTATTCTCAGAACATGAGACAAAACCACAAACCTACAACCAAACCTACAAAGGCACCTCCTTCCGCCAAGTAGGTCTTTGACTATCTGGAGTGCCCTCTGACTTTTGGGCCACTATGTTCCCCTGAAATGGCCACTCCTGTCTCAGATTTGGACTCCATGGCCAACTCTATGAAATTGTCAGGAGCCAGCTGTGAGCCACTACCTGCTTTCTCAGGAAAGGCCCCTCTTCAGAGATTTCCTGCCGTTTGGCCATCCTCACATTAGTAGGTACCAAGAGAGACTGACTCTGTCCTTGGTAAATCCAAACAAATGAGACCACTCGGACTGGAACTGGCCCTGGCTTTTGTGCCTGAATTCCTGGATCCCAAGATCAGAGAGTTCCATCACCAAGAAAGTGAGGTGAGGTCACTTCTTTCAGGAACTGAAAAATCTGTGGAAAGCAACCCTGGGCCTAGATCTCAGTTCCAAGGGTAACTCTTATGCGTGGCCTCCTAAAATCCCAACAAAATTCAATGCAATACTTCTCTAAGGTCAGTTCCACAACTCAGTCTCTAAGGGGAATCACACCAGAGTTCAAGCCCAGGTGGACCCAGTCATTTCTTCCAACCGCCACACAAATGACCAAAATTAAAACGAAAACACTCCCACATGGCTCTCATCTTCTTACATATTGTCATTCATCGTAATGTCTGGCTGAAGTTTTTCATGAGGGGCGAAGCCCAAGAAAGTGTCCAAAATAAGCTCACTTGCCCCTCATTTGCCTAAAGTCAGGGTGGCCTGGACACCCTTCCTGTGAACCAGGAGTGATCAAATAAGCCTGTCATTAATAATGCTCTGTTTCTCCAATGTGAGGACTACTGATTTTCAGGTATAGATTCTTTGTGATTTGGAGTCATGCGAAACCCCAAGCACCTCTGCAGGGCTTTGAGGAACTCATTTGACCCAAAGAATCCATTTTCTCACTTGACGGAGGTCAGGAACCTAACAGAGGAAGGCAAGAGACTTCAACCACAATGACTGATCTTTTTGCCATTATGGTTTTTGATGCACACATGGGATTATTCTTTAGATCCATCAGGTGCTGAGAATGTAAGTCACAACCACACACAAGGCCAAGAGGCTAATTCAGCCACATCCCATTCCAAAGCAATTAAACAAAGAGCCACAGGTGATGCCCATTCATTTCCATTTGAAAATTGTTTTCTTCAGGCTTCACAAAAGGGTGGCCTGAGACAAAGTCTTTCCTGACATTCAGTGCAACAGAACAATAGGTAAGCAAAAGGCCCAAAGCAGGGTTTTTCCACTGAGACGTTCCTGTTCACACTGATATCTGAGTTCTCTGAAAGGCTGGCCATTCTCTTCAGTTATCCAGTACATGGCCATGTCACAGAGCTTGGAGTGGTACATATCTTGGACACAAAACCATGAGCCTATTCTGGAGAGTGGCCAGAATTCAGGAAGAAAACAGGAACTTAGGAAGATAGAAGGTATTGCCTCTCAATAAGACAAGCTGCAGTCCATTCATAAATTGGGCAGAATGAATTATGGGAAGATTTATACTAGACTGGAGGCATTCATTAATGCATTCTCTTTTCTAATGTCTACAACAACGGACACAGTGGGATACACAGACACAGAAACACTCGCCTGGTCAAACGACTTACTAAAAACAATCCACTCCAAACCAAACAAACCAACTTTCCTACCTATTCTCAGGACATGGCCTTCCCTCTCTCAGATCTGGTTTCCTTGGCCAACTCTGTGAAGTTGTCAAGAAAAAGGGGTGAGCCACTACCTGCTTCTTCTGGAAAGGTCCCTCTTCAGAGCTCTCCTGGCATTTGGCCATCCTCACATCAGTAGGTACCAAGAAAGACTGACTCTGTCCTTGGTAAATCCAAACAAGTGAGCCCACTGGAACTGGGGCTGCCTTGGTGTGCCTGGATTTTTGGATACAAAAGTTCATAGAGTTCCATCACCAAGGAAATGAGGTATGTCACTTTCTTTGGAACTGAATGAGGTCACTGCCTTGGCGACCACTTTGTCCTAACAGTTGCTTCCAAGTGTCCCATGAGATGGAGGCTGCCCCTACTTCCTGTGACACTTTCACAAGGTAGAATGGTATGTCAACCATAGGCACCCAGCAGCAGCTCTTGACAGAGGCCTGGTTTGGTCCATCTTCTCTACAATAAAAAGAGAGAGGCTGATTCAGACACATCCCTTCATCCTGACCAGGTTGTTTGCCATGGAAGATGACTTTTGCTCTCTCAGGTCCTTCATAGCTGCCTACATCTTCTCCAGGTATCATTTTGAATGGACCTTTGAGGTTCTCAGCAGGTGGAATGTCCCCTACTTTCCTGTATTGTAAGAACGACTCTCTCCCTGCTCTTCTGTAAAATGAGATTGAGGGAACAGTGTATGTTTAGGGTTAATAACAGGTTCGATTTGGGTTAGCAATCATTCTGTGCGATAAATAATGGTATTGGGAACCTGCAATATTTACAAGAATATCGAGGTGAAATATAAGTATGAAAACAGAAATCTAGGTATGATTTGAAACCCAGAAGGGCATTGGGCCCTTAATTGGGATACTTAGTTTTTAATTATATTCTGCAAAGATGTCTCAGACAATTTGATATACAATGGCATAGAACCTTGTACCTTGGATGTTTGAATGTAGAAGAGAACATCCAATCCAAAGGGATAGTCGGTAGGATTAGGAAGATAGTCGGTAGGTTTAGGAAGAAGAATGAGTGTAGGATTGGGACTAAAAATTCTTTAGCTATAGGGTTTCGGTTAGAGAGTGAATGTAAATGTCAGCACATATGAAGAGTCAGTCAATATCATGAAATTGGGAAAATATGTAGAAAAGCAGATATCAATAGAGACATTATGAAATCAGGCAAAGTATTAAGTGAGTGATAGGAGTAGACATTTTCACCAGGGTTGAGTTTGAATATATAAACTTAGGAAGAAACAAATATCTAGTAACTAATAGGA
Source organism: Callospermophilus lateralis (assembly GCF_048772815.1). Taxonomy (NCBI): domain Eukaryota; kingdom Metazoa; phylum Chordata; class Mammalia; order Rodentia; family Sciuridae; genus Callospermophilus; species Callospermophilus lateralis. Next base: position 159,563 of record NW_027512374.1, on the reverse strand, counting down.
TTGACATTTGAGAGCATTAGGCAACCTGGACATGGATGTTTTTAGTAATCCATGATCTCTTTTCATTTAGTCTTTGGTACAATCATAAGTGTGACCTTTACATTTTTTGTCCAGAATATTACTGTGATAAAATGTATATGTAGATCAGGTGACATGAGTATTTCTACCACCATTTCTGGGAGCAATATATTGAAGACATAAAATTATAATTGGGGATACAAAGAGGTGTACACTGTGTCCATGAATATAGAGATTAAGCATGAATACACCATACTGTGAATAAATAATATAACTGATTCCAACTTTAAATAATGGATTGAATTGATATCTGAAAATATACAATAAAGCTTATATTGATATACATTCATTCATTCCAACCAGTTATACATCTAATGGTAATATTAGTGTTTTGGTTTATCATGAAGAGTGTGTGAAGTTTGCTTCAAAAGTGATTATGGAAATCGAAAATAATGTGTTTGGAAAGAATTCTCATGCAAAGACCAGTCAAGAAATATGGAGGAATACATGTGTTCTGAAGCAGGAAGAGATTGAAAGTGAAACAAATGCCTATAAATTTGCTAAATTGTTTATGAAATATATATCCTATGATGTGCATAAACTGATGCAATTGTAATGTACCAGTTTTGAATAAAAATTAACGTAAAAATACACATCATGTCCCATTGGAATCTACTTGCATTGATGTTAAACTTGGTAAGTTACTGTAGAAATATTAGGATTCGCGTGCCTCATTCACTGAAGTTAGTTTCCTTTTTTTTTTTTTTAATTTTTTATGGTTGTTCTAAACATTACATATTTCTTGATATATCATATTTCACACTTTGATTCAAGTGGGTTATGAACTCCCATTTTTACCCCGTATACAGATTGCAGAATCACATCAGTTACACATCAATTGATTTACACATTGCCATACTAGTGTCTATTGTATTCTGCTGCCTTTCCTATCCTCTACTATCCCTCCTCCTCTCCCCTCTCTTCCCCTCTTCTCTTTCTACCCCCTCTACTGTAATAAATTTCTCCCTTTTTGTATTATTTTTCCCTTTTCCCTCACATCCTCTTTTATGTAATTTTATATAACCCTGTGGGTCTCCTTCCATTTCCATGCAATTTCTCTTCTCTATCCCTTTCTCTCCCACCTCTCATCCCTATTTAATACTAATCTTCTTCTCATGCTCTTCATCCCTACTCTGTTCGTAGTTACTCTCCTTTTATCAAAGAAGGCATTTGGCATTTGTTTTTTAGGGATTGGCTAGCTTCACTTAGCGAATCTGCTCTAATGCCATCTATTTTCCTGCAAATTCTATGATTTTGTCATTTTTTAAAGCAGAGTAATACTCCATTGTGTATAAATGCCACATTTTTTTTATCCATTCTTCTATTGAACGGCATCTAGGTTGGTTCCACAGTCTTGCTATTGTGAATTGTGCTGCTATGAACATCAATGTAGCAGTGTCCCTGTAGCATGATCTTTTAAGGTCTTTAGGGAATAGACCGAGAAGAGGAATAGCTGGGTCAAATGGTAGTTCCATTCCCAGCTTTCCAAGAAATCTCCATAATGCTTTACAAATTGGCTGCACCAATTAGCAGTGCCTCCCATAATGTACAAGTGTACCTGTTTCTCCACATCCTCACCAGCACTTGTTGTTGTTTGACTTCATAATGGTTGCCAATCTTACTGGAATGAGATGGTATCTTAGGGTGCTTTTGATTTGCATTTCTCTGACTGCTGGGGATGGTGAGCATTTTTTCATGTACTTGTTTTTTGATTGTATGTCCTTCTCTGAGAAGTGTCTGTTCTGGTTCTTGGCCCATTTGTTTATTGGGTTATTTGTTATCTTATTGTCTATTTTTTTCAGTTCTTTGTATACTCTGAATATTAGGGCTCTATCTGAAGTGTGAGGAGTAAAGATTTGTTCCCAGGATTTAGGCTCCCTATTTACCTCTCTTATTGTTCCTTTTGCTGAGAAAAACCTTTTTAGTTTGAGTAAGTCCCATTTGTTGATTGTAGTTATTAACTCTTGTGCTATGGGTGTCCTATTGAGGAATTTGGAGCCCGACCCCACAGTATGTAGATCGTAGCCAACTTTTTCTTCTATCAGACTCCATGTCTCTGATTTGATATCAAGCTCCTTGATCCATTTTGAGTTATCTTTTGTGCATGGCGAGAGAAAGGGATTCAGTTTCATTTTTTTACACATGGATTCCAAGTTTTCCCAGCACCATTTTTTGCAGATGCTATATTCCTTCATTGCATGCTTTTAGCCCCTCCATCAAATATAAGATAGTTGTAGTTTCCTGGCTTGGTTTCTGTGTCCTCTATTCTGAACAATTGGTCCACCCTCCTGTTTTGGTACCAGTACCATGCTATTTTTGTTACTATTGCTCTGTAGTATAGTTTGAAGTCTGGTATCACTAGGCCGCCTGATTCACACTTCCTGCTTAGTATTGTTTTTTTTTTATTCTGTGTCTTTTATTTTTCCATATGAATTCCATGATTGCTTTCTCTATTTCTAGAAGAAATGCCGTTTGGATTTTGATTGTCATTGCATTAAACCTATTGAGAACTTTTGGTAATATCACCATTTTGATGATGTTAGTTCTGCCTATCCATCAACAGGATATATTTTTACATCTTCTAAGATCTTCTTCTATTTCTCTCTTTAGGGTTCTGTGGTTTTCATTGTATAAGACTTTCACATCTTTTGTTAGGTTGATTCCTAATTATTATTATTATTTTTTTAGGATATTGTGTATGGAGTGGTTGTCCTCATTTCCATTTCAGAAGATTTGTCGCTGATATGCAGGAATGCCTTTGATTTATGCATGTTGATTTTATATCCTGCCACTTTTCTGAATTCATTTATTAGCTCCATTAGTTTCTTTGTAGACCGTTTTGGGACTGCTAGATATAGAATCATGTGATCTGCAATAGTGATAATTTAAGTACTTCTTTTCCAATTTTTATGCCCTTTATTTCTTTCGTCTGTCTAATTGCTCTGGCCAGTGTTTCGAGAACTATGTTGAACAGAAGTGGTGAGAGAGGGCATCCCTGTCTTGTTCCAGATTTTAGAGAGAATGCCTTCAATTTTTCTCCATTCAGAATGATGCTAGCCTGAGGCTTAGCATAGATTGCTTTTACAATATTGAGGTATGTTCCTCTTATCACTAGTTTTTCTAGAGTGTTGAACAAAACAGAATGCTGTACTTTATTGAATGCTTTTTTTGCATCTATTGAGATGATCATATGGTTCTTATTTTTAAGTCTATTGATGTGGTGAATAATATTTATTGATTTCCGTATATTGAACCAGCCTTGCGCATCACATGGATGAATTCTACTTGATCAGGATTCACAATTTTTTTGATATTTTTTTTGTATCCAATTCGCCAGAATTTTATTGAGTATTTTTTCATTTAGGTTCATTAGAGATATTGGTCTGTAGTTTTCTTTCTTTGAAGTGTCTTTGTCTGGTGTAAGAATCAGGGTGATCTTGGCCTCGTAGAATGAATTTGGAAGATCTCCCTCTTTTTCACTTTCTTGAAATACCTTGAAAAATATTGGTATTCGTTCCTCTTTAAATGTTTTGTTAAACTCTGCTGTATACCTATACAGTCCTGGGCTTTTCTAAGTTGGTAGTGTTTTGATGGTTTCTTCTATTTCCTCAATTGATATTGGTCTGTTTATGTTGCTATATCCTCCTGACTCAATATGGGCAGATCATATGACTTAAGAAATTTATCGATGCCTTCACTATCTTCTATTTAATTGGAGTATAAGGATTCAAAATAATTTCTGATTATCTTCTGTATTTCTGAAATATCTGTTGTGATATTTCTTTTTTAATCCCTTATTCTAGTAATTTGAGTTCTCTCTCTTCTTCTCTTTGTTATCATTTCTAAGGGTCTGTCAATTTTATTTATTTTTTCAAAGAACCAACTTCTACTTTTGTCAAGTTTTTTCAATTGTTTCTTTTGTTTCAATTTCATTAATTTCAGCTTTGATCTTAATTATTTCTTGCCTTCTACTTCATTTGCTGTTGCTTTCGTCTTCTTTTTCTAGGATTTTGTGATGAAGTATGAGATCATTTATTTGTTGGTTGTTTCTTTTTTTAAGGAATGAACTCCAAGCAATGAATTTTCCTCTTAGAACTGCTTCCAATGTGTCCCATAGATTCCGGTATGTTGTGTCTGCATTTTCATTTATTTCTAAGAATTTTTAAATTTCCTCCTTGATGTCTTCTATAACCCATTGATCACTCAGTAACCTATTGTTCATTCTCCAAGTGATGCATGATTTTTCCTTCCTTGTTTTATCATTGATTTTTAGTTTCATTCCATTATGATCAGATAATATGCATGGAATTAACTGTACTCCTTTATATTGTCTAAGAGTTGCCCTGTGACATAATATATGATCTATTTTTTACAAGGATACATGTGCTGCTGAGAAAAAAGGTAACTGCTTGATGTTGGGTGTTATATTCTACATATCTCAAATAAGTCTAGGTTATTAATTGTGTTATTGAGTTCTATAGTTTCCTTATTCAACTTTTGTTTGGAAGATCTGTCCAGTGGTGAGAGAGGTGTGTTCATGGCTCCCATGATTACTGTATTGTGGTCTATTAGACTATTGAAATTGAGAAGAGTTTCTTTGATGAACATAGCTGCACCATTGTACGGGGAATATATATTAACGATTGCTGTGTCTTGTTGGTGTATGGTTCCCTTGAGCAGTATGTAGTGTCTCTCTTTATCCCTTTTGATTAACTTTGGCTTAAAATCTATTTTATTTGATATGAGTATGGACTCTCCTGCTTGTTTCCGAAGTCCATATGAGTGATATGATTTTTCCCAAACTTTCACCGTCAGTCTATGTATGCATTTTCCTATCAAATGCGTCCCCTGTAGGCAGCATATTGTTGGGTCTTGTTTTTTGTTCAATTCTACTAGCCAGTGTGTCTTCATTGGTGAGTTTAAGCCATTAACATTTAGGGTTATTATTGAGATATGGGTTGTTCTTTCAGCGATATTTGTTTATTTATGTTCCTAAACATGGTTTGTTTTCCTCTTTGATTATCCCCAGCCTTTACTGTACTCCCTCCTGCTGTTGGTTTTCATTGATATTTTCCATTTCCTCTTCCTGTAATATTTTGCCGAGGATGTTTTGAAGAGATGGTTTTCTAGCTGCAAATTCTTTGCACTTTTGTTTATCGTGGAAGGTTTTAATTTCATCTTCCATCCTGAAGCTTACTTTCGCTGGATACACAATTCTTGGTTGGAACCCATTTTCTTTCAGTGTTTGAAATATGTTATTCCTGGATCTTCTAGCTTTCAGAGTCTGTTTTGAAAGATCAGCTGTTATCCTGATTGGTTTACCCCTAAATGTAATCTGCTTCCTTTCTCTTGTAGCTTTTAAAATTCTCTCCTTTTTCTGTTTGTTGGGCATCTTCATTATAATGTGTCTAGTTGTGGCTCTCTTATGATTTTGCACATTCGGCGTTCTGTAGGCTTCTAGAACTTGGGATTCTTTTTTATTTATCAAGTCTGGGAAGTTATCTCGTATTATTTCATTGAATAGGTTGCTCATTCCTTTTGTTTGAACCTCTATACCTTCCTGTATCCCAATGTCTCTTAAGTTTGGCCTCTTTATGTTATTCCATATTTCTTGGATGTTCTGCTCGTGGTTTCTTAACAGTCTTGCTGAGCTGTCTATGTTCTTTTCAAGTTGAAATACTTTGTCTTCATTGTCTGATGTTCTATGTTCTAAGTGTTCTACTCTGCTGGTAGTATTCTCAATTGAGTTTTTAAGTTGGTTTATTGCTTCCTGCAATTCTAGGATTTCTGTTTGTTTTTACAACCTCTATCTCCCTATATAGTTGATCTTTTGCTTCTTGGATTTGCTTATGTAATTCATTGTTGAAGGGATCTTTAATTGTCTGATTTTGTTGTCTAATGTCTTCCTTGAGACTCCAGATCATCTAAAGCCTGAGTATCCTGAATTCTTTATCTGACATTCCATCTGATGCAGCTATTACCTCTTCTAAAATTGTGTTTACCTGCATTGCTTGTGGTCCTTTCTTTTCTTGTCTTTTCATACTGCTCGCGTTTCTCTCTGCTTGTTGAAACTGTTGTGTTTTTGAAATTTTCCCCCTATATACTTATATTGCTCTTGTATAGTTGAAAATTCTCCCTTGAAGTAGCGGGGGGCGGCTGTTCTGCTCCTCCAATTGGGGTGATCTATCTACCACGCTGACGGGCTGCTGGGCCTGTTGTGCTGGTTGGTCGCAGGTCTGTCTACAATGCGGGCGCGGGCAGTGGCTCTGCTCTGCCCCTCCTCCATTTGGTGTGACGTGTCTACAACGCCCACGGATCCCTCGGCCTGTTCTGCTGATCCATTGCAGGTCTGCCTACCTTGCAGTTGCGGGCGGCAGCTCTACTCTGCCCTTACTCAAATTGGGATGACGTGTCTACCATGCGGGCAGGACGCTGAGCCTCTTTGCTGGTCGGTCGCAGGTCTGTCTATTTTGTGGGCACGGGCAGTGGATCTGCTCTACCCCTACTCCAAATGGGGTTATGTGTCTGCCGTGCCCTCAGGCCACTTGGCCTGTTTCGCTGTTCAGTTGCCTACGTTGTGGGCGAGGTTGGTCACTCTGCTCTGCCCCTACTCCAATTGGGGTGATGTGACTACCTCGCCGGCGGGTTGCTGGGCCTCTTCTGGGCATGGGTGGTGGCTCTGCTCTGCCCCTATTCCTATTGGGGTGACCTAACAACCATGCTGGTGGGCCGATGGGCTTGTAATGGGCACGGGAGAAGGCTCTGCTCTGCCACTACTCCAATAGGGGTGCCGTGTCTACCACACCGGCGGGTCGTTGGGCCTGTTCTGGGCATAGGCTGTGGCTCTGCTCTGCCCCTACTCCAATTGGGGTGACGTGACTACCAAGCCTGCTGGTCGATGGGCCTGTTCCGGGCACGGGCGGCGGCTCTGCTCTGTCCCTACTCCAATTGGGATGACGTGACTACCACGCCTGCGGGTCGCTGGGCCCGTGCCGGGCTTGAGCGGTGTCTCTGCTCTGTCCCTCTAGCTTGAAGACAGAGTGAGAGAGACTCGGGTGTTTGTGACTCACTTTTTTTACCAGGAGACCAACTGTTTCTCTCACCACTGGTATCGATGAAGTTATCTCCTCCGCCACTTTGTGATGACTTCAGATCTCTAACATGTTGGTATCCCATGCGAATGGCAGCATTTCGTTCCCTTTGCCGGATGAACAAAGCAATGGGTGAGTCCTGACCGGCCCTCACAAGCCCCGTCTCAATCCTGTTGCCACTGCCTATGAAGGCTCGGTAGGTATTTACCTCCACAGTATTCAGCAAGACCTAGACCGAGAAGCAGTTTCCGCAGGTTCTTTAGCCCTGGGCCTGATCAGTTCCAGGAGCCAGAATTCGGCCGCTCTGGGCTTGGTGTATGTTCTAATAGGAGCAGGCCTGAGTAATTTGTCTCCGAGACACAGGCGAATGACAGCCTGAGATTACCTGTTCTATAGCTGAATGAGCTGCTATCAGTTGAAAACAGGAATGGTGACGTCAGCTCTCCAAGATGGTGGCCCCTGGCTTCCTCTGTGGTCTGACTGGTGTGGAAAACCGAATTGGACCGTGTATTTCCCTGGTCTCAAACCCAGAATTCAGCAATGAGCACAGTGATTGTACAGATGGCAGGAGCCCACAGAATCTGCACCACTGAATATTTGTGTTGCTATCTCATTGCTTCCCAGCACGCGCCACAGACTCTACCCACAGGGCGATTTGCTGAATCAGCAGCATGATGCTCCATGCAGACAAATCACTCACGTTTGAGCCCCGTAGCTGATCCTCGTGAGATGAAAATACTTCCACTAGGTTTAGGACCACCCAAATTTTGCTGGAAATTCGTCATTCTCCTGCACAGTGACGCTGTACATGGGGTTGATGCACTCCTTTCGCTGTCATCATATGATCCCCTGAAGTTAGTTTTCAGTACTAGGAAACAAATATGTATTTCAGGTGGATGAATATTTCTGAGAATAAACTTGTGAAAAGTTGATTATACATCCACATACATAAATATGAATGAATTTAGGGAGTGTATAATCAGACAAATACATTTCATATTTTAAAAAATCTGGAGAGTGAATACATATATATATATATATATATATATACACACACACACACACACAGACATTAAAAAGTAGCATTATGTATGCCAATTGAAATTCACCATGAAAAATATATCATCCAGAGATCCAAAAATATTCATTTTCCTTTCATTTTCCTGAACATCAATTTATGTTGTACAACTAGAAAACTGACCCATATGTTGAATTTTCAGTTCCAACAGCGTTTAGTAGGAGTGATCTTTTCTTACAATTTGTATCTGCCAAGTCAGCCACCTCACAAAATGTACGTGTGATACCAGGTATAATTCAATATGTGCATAAAAAATACGTGTGCTGAATAGGCTACAGAGAAAGGGAGACAGTTATTCACATATTTGTTAACTTTTAAAACACATGGAGAACTATTTCAATTAAAATTGGCTTGATTTATAACACCTACCATTTATCATACGAAAGGCATGTCCAACTATACACCATGCCTCCTGTGAACCTCTTGTATTTCTATTTTGTCTGGGTTATTTTTCTGCATCATATTAAGATTATAAGTAAAAGTCTAGAAGGAAATTTGTTAGTGTCAGGGATTCAGTATTTCGAATGGAAAATTGGAAAATGTATCCAATGTGTATGCAAATATGTGCTACATAAAAATCTTCCCACTCTCATTCAGAACAATGCCTTGGCATTACCTTCGCCCCATGTAAGACACAATTAGAGGAGAAGAGTTAGAAAATCTGTGAATACATATCTGGAATAGAAAATGCTCAGGAGTTCACAAATTTGGAGGTGGTAGAGGAGTTTCCAAAAGTAAGGGACAGGGTAAACACTCCACAAACATGAAGCTCTGCCGGCCCAACATCTGGAGAAACTACCTCTGAGGTTGAGCACTTGAAATATATTTTGTTGTCAGGAGCATTAGCTTCCTTTGTAGTGAGACCATCAAAGCTGGGTCTGCATCTATGTGACATGGATGACATGGTTTCTTATTTTCCAATGAACATGAGGCAGCAGTGCTGAATTTTCTCTGTGTAGGTAAACTGTGGCCACTGAGGGCAAGTGTCTCCTCATGTGGACTGTGAAGCCATTTGGTCATCCTCCACTCTTCATGGTGTTTCTTGCTGTTGCACTAGGAGTGTGGCATTTGCTTCATGAAATAAAAAGCGTTCACCTGGGACACAGTGCTGTAGGAAATTCTGTCAGTTGTGGTGGGTCGGGTTCTGTTGGAGAATGCACCAACCAGGCTTCTATCCCACATAGCTTGCTCCATTGACCATAGCAACCTGATTCTGAACATTGCCCTAAAACCTCTCCATATAACAAGATGCTTTTTCATATAAGGGTCTACTGGCTGCAAAATGTCAGTCACAAGATATTTGGACACCAATGGCAGATAAACATGGCAACACCAGAGATTTTTTATCACACACCTGCGCACCACGGCTCTAGGAACACTACTCAGCAGGCTCCAACTTACTGGCATCTCTGTTATACACCATTTTCATGTAAACCAGTCAATAAAGGCATTGTCTTGTATTCTCATGATCAGCTAGAGGACATCCAAAGGTTCTCCTGTGACACCTAGTCTTGGGAATTTCAAAAATTTTATGGTTTTTATCTGGCCAATTTTCAAGGATGAAGTTGGAGGCACTGTGGGTTTCAATTCATTCATTAACCATTAAATGTTGAGTAAGCTCATTTCAATGAAAGCTCTGGAGAACTCTCAGAGGCAAGACTTCCCAAAGGGTGGCCAAAAGGTCACATGAAGCCAGGCCCATTGAGGTCTACAATATGAGGTCCATGAGCCTTTGACTCTCAACTATGGCTGCCAAGTCTTTCAGAAGAAAATCATGTGATATCCTGGCTGAGATTCCCTTTGCTCTGTGGAAAGCCACCTTGGGCCTAGATCTCACTTTCCAAGGGCGACTCTCATGCATGGCCTTCTAAAATCCCAACACAATTCATGGCAATACTTCTCTGAGGTCAATTCCAGATCTCAGTCTCTATGTTGAATCACACAAGAGTTCAAGCCCAGGTGGCCCCAGTCTTCTCTTCCTACCTCCATACAAATGTTCACAGCTAAAACCAAAACACCCCAACATGGCCCTCATCTTCTTCCATGTAGACACTCATCATAACCTCCGGCTGGAGGTTTCCAGGAGGTACACAGCCCACGTCCGTGTCCAAAATAAGCTCCCTTGCCCCTCATTTGCCTAAAATCAGGGTGGCCTGGAATCCCTTCCTGTGAAACAGAAGTGAAAAAATAGGCCTGCCCTTAATACTGCTCTGCTTCTCCAACTTGAGGCCTACTGAGTGTGGCATTTAGATTCTTTATGTTAATTCATTTTTTTTGTTGTTGTTGTACTTTAACGTTTTTAAATGTTTTCATTTTTAAAATATTTTTATTTTATTATTATTATTATTATTATTATTATTATTATTATTATTATTATTTTAAATTTTAATATTCATTTTTTAAATGATCATTATTTTTAAATTTTTTTCTTTCTTTCTTTCTTTTCTATTTTTTTCTTTTGTCTTATCGTTTCTTTTCAATTTTCTTATTTCCCCTTCCTTTAATTCTACCTGCCTACTCTCATTCTCTTTAGTGACTTCTTCCCTTTCCTTCTAATATCTTTCCTCCCAAGCATCAAATAAAATTATAAGAGTAAACAGTAACTCAGCAGTGAAACAGAGCAAAAAGTAACATGAGCAGCACAAAAAATCAAGGAAGAAAATAAGTACAAACAATGAAGGACAGCCTAAATATTCAGGAGGACCTATAGTCATCAGAAAAATGGTCATATAAAGAACTCAAGGAATACCTTAGACAGATGGAATGGAAACTTAAAGAGGATACGAGACAGCAAATCCAAACAGTGAAAGAACACATTGAAAATGAATTACATAAACAGATAAAAGAAGAAGTTATGAATCTTTATCAGGAGATAGAGATTATAAAAAAATCAAACAATAATTCTAGAAATGAAGGAAACGATAAACCAAATTAAAAAGTCAATTAAGAGTATCACTAACACTGTGCAGCAAGTAGAAGACAGAATGTTCGATAATGAAGACAAAATATATCATCTTGAAATGAATCTAGCCAACACAGAAAGGCTGGTAAAAAATCATGAGTAAAACATCCAAGAGATATGGGATAACATAAAAAAACAAATTTATGAGTCATCTGGATAGGTACACAGATTCAAACCAATGAAATGAGTAATCTATTGAATGAAATAATTACAGAAATATTTCCAGAAATACAAAGTAAACGGATATACAAATTGGACATGCTTACAGGACACCGAGCACACAAAATCACAGTAGATCAACACCAAGACACATCGTTATGAAGATATCCAATATACAGAACAAAGAGAAAATATTAAAAGCTCTAAGAGAAAGGAGGCAGATTACATTAAGGGGTAAACCAATAAGGTTGAGAAGGGATTTTTCATCACAGTCGCTGAAAGCGAGAAGATCCTTGAACAACGTATTTCAAACACTGAAAGACAATGAATGCTAACCAAAAATTCTGTATCCAGCAAAATTAAGCTTCAGGTATGACAATGAAATAAAAATATTTCATGATAAACAAAAGCTAAAAGAATTTGTAGCCAGAAAAGCAGCATTGCAAAGCATCTTGAGCAAAACAATACACGAAGAAGAAATGAAAATCAACAACCAAAACCATCAGTGGGAAGTGCCTCAGTAATGACAGAGGGTGGGGGAAAAGCTAATCACGGAGAAACAAACTAAATTAAAAAAAAAAAAAGAAGAATCATCAATTATGGGTGGCAGTACAAACCATATATTAATAGTGACTCTAAATGTTAATGGCTTAAACTCTCCAATAACGTGACATAGGCTGGTAACTTGGATTAAAAACGAATCCAACAATATGTTGCCTCCAGGAGACACATCTGAATGGAAAAGACATACAGGCTGAAGGTGCAGTTTTGGAAAAAATATACCATGCAATGGTCCTCGTAAGCAAGCAGGGGTGGCCATCCTCATATCGAATAAAATCGACTTCAAGACTAATTTAATCAAAAGGGATAAGAAAGGACATTATATACTGTTAAAAGGAACCATTCACCAACAAAACATAAAAAATATCAATATTTATGCACCAAATAATGGTGCTGCAACGTTCAAAAAACAAATTCTCCTCAAGTTCCAGAATGAAATAGACCACAACACAATAATTATGGGAGACTTCAACACACCTCTCTCACCATTGGACAGATCCTCCAAACAAAAGTTGAATAAAGAAAGTATAGAACTCAATATCACAATCAATAACCTACATGTAACTGACATATATAGAATATATCAACCATCATCAAGTGGATATACTTTTTTCTCAGTAGCACGTGGATCCTTCTCAAAAATAGACCATATATTATGCCATAGGGCAACCCTCAGTAAATATAAAGGTGTGGAGATAATACCATGCATTTTATCTGATCATAATGGAATGAAACTGGAAATCAATGATAAAAGAAGGAAGGAAAAATCCTACATCACATGGAAAATGAACAATATGTTACTGAATGATCAGTGGGTTAGAGAAGATATAAAGGAGGAAATCAAAAAATTCTTAGAGATACATGAAAATACAGATGCAACATATCGGAATCTATGGGACACAATGAAAGCAGTTTTAAGAGGGAAATTCATTGCCTGGAGGTCATTCCTGAAAAAAAGTAAAACCGAACAAATAAATGAGCTCACACTTTAACTCAAAGCCCTAGAAAAGGAAGAGCAAAACAACAGAAAATGTAGCAGAAGGCAAGAAATAATTAAAATCAGAGCAGAAATCAACGAAATTGAAACAAAAGAAACTATTGAAAAAATTAACAAAACTAAAAGGTGGTTCTTCGAAAAAATATATATGTTCGACAGACCCTTAGCCATGCTAATGAAGAGAAGAAGAGAGAGAACTCAAATTACTAACATATGGGATGAAAAAGGCTATATTACAACAGATGCTTCCGAAATACAGAAGACAATTAGAAATTATTTGGAAAACCTATATTCCAATAAAATAGAATATAGTGAAGACATCAACAAATTTCTCAAGTCATGTGATTTGCCCAGACTGAGTCAGGAGGATACACACAATTTAAACAGACCAATGTCAATGGATGAAACAGAAGAAGCAATCAAAAGACTACCAACCAAGAAAAGCCCAGGAACGGATGGCTATACAGCGGAGTTTTACAAAACATTTAAAGAAGATTTAATACCAATACTTTTCAAGTTATTTCAGGATAGAGAAAAAGAGGGAGCTCTGCCAAATTCATTCTATGAGGCCAACATCACGCTAATTCCGAAATCAGAAAAAGACACCTCAAAGAAAGAAAACTACAGACCAATATATCTGATGAACCTACATGCAAAAATCCTCAATAAAATTCTGGCGAATCGAATACAAAGGCACATCAAAAAAATTATGCAACATGATCAAGTAGGATTCATCCCTGGGATGCAACGATGGTTCAATATACGGAAATCAATAAATGTTATTCACCACATCAATAGACTTAAAGATAAGAACCATATGATCATCTCGTTAGAAGCAAAAAAAGCACTTGACAAAGTACAGCATCCCTTTATGTTCAAAACATTAGAAAAACTAGGGATAACAGGAAATTACCTCGACATTGTAAAAGCTATCTATGCAAAGCCTCAGCTAGCATCATTATGAATGCAGAAAAATTGAAGGCATTTCCTCTAAAATCTGGAACAAGACAGGGATACCCTCTCTGACCACTTCTATTCCATATAGTTCTCAAAACACTGGCCAGAGCAATTAGACAGACTAAAGAAATAAAAGGCATAAAAATAGGAAAATAAGAACGTAAATTATCACTATTTTCGGGTGACATTATTCTAAACATAGAAGACACAAAAGGGTCTACAAAAACTACTAGAACTAAAAAATGAATGACCTGCGACCCACTGGCAGGTCAGGCCCAGAACCTGCTGAGGGGCACTGTTGCCCCACGCACCTGCAAGGTAGGCGGTACCATGACCACTGACAAAACAGGCCCAGTGGCCCGTCTGACACATCACCCCGGTTGGAGGAAGGGCAGGGCAGCCACCAGCGCCTGTTAGGTAGACAGACCTGCAAACGACAGACAGAACAGGCCTAGCAGCCAGCGGAGGGGCAGAGCAGCTGCTCACGCCTGCAAGATAGGCGGACCTGTGACCACCGAAAGAACAGGCCCACCGAAAGTACAGGCACAGCGACCTGCCGGCGTGGTAGGCACATTGCCCCAATTGGAGGAGGGGCAGAACCACCGCCAAAGCCTGCGAGGGAAACTTTGCAACTATACAAGAGCAATATAAATATATAGGGGGAAAAATCAATAACACAACAGTTTCACCAAGCAGAAAGAAACGTGATCAGTATGAAAAGAAAAGGAAAGAAAGGACCACAAGCAATGCAGGTCAACTCAACTTTAGAAGAAGTAATATCTGCAGCAGATGGAATGTCAGATAAAGAATTCAGGATATACATGCTTCAGATAATCTGGAGTCTCAAGGAAGACATTAGGCAGCAAAATCAGACAATGAAAGACCACTTCAACCACTTCGAAAATGAATTACATAAACAAATCCAAGAAGCAAAAGATCAATTATACAGGGAGATCGAGGTTATAAAAAACAAACAAACAGAAATCCTCGAAATGCAGGAAACAATAAACCAAATTAAAAACTCAATTGAGAATACTACCAGCAGAGTAGAACACTTAGAAGATAGAACATCAGACAATGAAGACAAAGTATTTCAACTGGAGAAGAACATAGACAGCTCAGCAAAGCTGTTAAGAAACCATGAGCAGAACATTCAAGAATATGGGATAACATAATTAGACCAAACTTAAGAGTCATTGGGATACAGGAAGGTATAGAGGTCCAAACAAAAGGAATGAGCAATCAATTCAATGAAATAATACGAGAAAACTTCCCAGACTTGAAGAATGAGACAGAATCCCAAATCCTAGAAGCCTACAGGATGCCGAATGTGCTAAATCATAAGAGATCCACACCTAAACACATTATAATGAAGATGCCCAACATACAGAATAAGGAGAGAATTTTAAAAGCTACAAGAGAAAGGAAGCAGATTACATTTAGGGGTAAACCAATCAGGATAACAGCTGATCTTTCAACACAGACTCTGAAAGCTAGAAGATCCAGGAATAACATATTTCAAACACTGAAAGAAAATGGGTTCCAACCAAGAATTGTGTATCCAGCAAAATTAAGCTTCAGTATGGAAGATGAAATTAAAACCTTCCACGATAAACAAAAGTGAAAAGAATTTGCAGCTAGAAAACCATCTCTTCAAAACATCCTCGGCAAAATATTACAGGAATAGGAAATGGAAAATATCAATGAAAACCAACAGCGGGAGGGAGTACAGTAAAGGCTGGGGATAATCAAAGAGGAAAACAAACCATGTTTAGGAACATAAATAAACAAATATCGCTGGAAGAACAACCCATATCTCAATAATAACCGTAAATGTTAATGGCTTAAACTCACCAATTAAGAGACACAGGCTAGTAGAATGGATCACAAAACAAGACCCAACAATATGCTGCCTTCAGGAGACGCATTTGATAGGAAAAGACATACATAGACTGAAGGTGAAAGGTTGGGAAAAATCATATCACTCATATGGACTTTGGAAACAAGCAGGAGTGTCCATACTCATATCATATAAAATAGATTTCAAGCCAAAGTTAATCAAAAGGGATGAAGAGGGACACTACATACAGCTCAAGGGAACCATACACCAACAAAACATCACAATCATAAATATATATGCCCTAAACAATGGTGCAGCTATGTTCATCAAACAAACTCTTCTCAAGTTCAAGAGTCTAATAGACCACCATACAATAATTATGGGAGACTTCAACACACCTCTCTCACCACTGGATAGATCTTCCAAAGAAAAGTTGAATAAGGAAACTATAGAACTCAATAACATAATTAATAACCTGGACTTAATTGACATATATAGAATATACCACCCAAGATCAAGCAGTTACACTTTTTTCTCAGCAGCACATGGATCCTTCTCAAAAATAGATTTTATATTATGTCACAGGGCAACTCTTAGACAATATAAAGGAGTAGAGATAATACCATGCATCTTATCTGAACATAATGGAATGAAATTGAAAATCAACGATAAAAGAAGTAAGGAAAAATCATGCATCACTTGGAGAATGAAAAATAGGTTACTGAATGATCAATGGGTTATAGAAGACATCAAGGAGGAAATTGAAAAATTCTTAGAGATAAATGAAAACACAGACACAACATGTCGGAATCTATGGGACACATTGAAAGCAGTTCTAAAAGGAAAATTTATTGCTTGGAGTTCAATCCTTAAAAAAAGAAAAAAAACAACAAATAAATGATCTAATACTTCAACTCAAAGTCCTACAAAAAGAAGAGCAAAACAACGGCAAAAAAGTAGAAGACAAGAAATAATTAAAATCAGAGCTGAAATTAATGAAATCGAAACAAAAGAAACAATTTGAAAAAATTGACAAAACTAAAAGTTGGTTGTTTGAAAAAATAAATAAAATTGACAGACCCTCAGCCACGCTAACGAAGAGAAGAAGAGAGAGAACTCAAATTACTAGCATACGGGATAAAAAAGGCAATATCACAACAGACACTTCAGAAATACAGAAGATTATCAGAAATTATTTTGAATCCTTATACTCCAATAAAATAGAAGATAGTGAAGGCATCGATAAATTTCTTAAGTCATATGATTTGCCCAGATTGAGTCAGGAGGATATTGACAACCTAAACAGACCAATATCAATTGAGGAAATAGAAGAAACCATCAAAAGACTACCAACTAAGAAAAGCCCAGGACCGGATGGGTATACAGCAGAGTTTTACAAAACCTTTAAAGAGGAACTAATACCAATACTTTTCAAGCTATTTCAGGAAAATGAAAAAGAGGGAGAACTTCCAAATTCATTCTAAGAGGCCAACATCGCCCTGATTCCTAAACCAGACAAAGACACTCCAAAGAAAGAAAACTACAGACCAATATCTCTAATGAACCTAGATGCAAAAATCCTCAATAAACTTCTGGTGAACCGGATACAAAAACATATCAAAAAAATTGTGCACCATCATCAGGTAGGATTTATCCATCGGATGCAAGGTTGGTTCAATATACGGAAATCAATTAATGTTATTCACCACATCAATAGGCTTAAAAATAAGAACCATATGATCATCTCGATAGATGCGGAAAAAGCATTCGACAAAGTACAGCATCCCTTTATGTTCAAAACTCTAGAAAAACTAGGGATAACAGGAACATACCTCAATATTGTAAAAGCAATCTATGCTAAGCCTCAGGCTAGCATCATTCTGAATGGAGAAAAACTGAAGGCATTCCCTCTAAAATCTGGAACAAGACAGGGATGCCCTCTCTCACCACTTCTGTTCAACATAGTTCTCGAATCACTGGCCAGAGCAATTAGACGAAAGAAATTAAAGTCATAAAAATAGGAAAAGAAGAACTCAAATTATCACTATTTGCAGATGACATGATTCTATACCTAGCAGAGCCAAAAGGGTCTACAAAGAAACTATTAGAGCTAATAAATGAATTCAGCAAAGTGGCCGGATATAAAATCAACACGCATAAATCAAACGCATTCCTGTATATCAGCGACAAATCCTCTGAAATGGAAATGAGGACAAGCACCCAATTCACAATATCCTCAGAAAAAATAAAATACATGGGAATCAACCTAACAAAAGAGGTGTAAGACTTATACATTCAAAACTACAGAACCCTAAACAGAGAATTGAAGAAGATCTTAGAAGATGGAAAAATATACCCTGTTCATGGATAGGTAGAACTAACATCATCAAAATGGCCATATTACCAAAAGTTCTCAATAGGTTTAATGCAATGCCAATCAAAATCCCAATGGCATTTCTTGTAGAAATAGAGAAAGCAATCATGAAATTCATATGAAAAAATAAAAGGCCCAGAATAGCAAAAACATTGCTAAGCAGGAAGTGTGAATCAGGCGGTATAGCTATACCAGACTTCAAACTATACTACAGAGCAATAGTAACAAAAACAGCATGGTACTGGTACCAAAACAGGCGGGTGGACCAATGGTACAGAATAGAGGACACAGAAACCAATCCACAAAACTACAACTATCTTATATTCGATAAAGGGGCTAAAAGCATGCAATGGAAGAAGGCTAGCATCTTCAACAAATGGTGTTGCGAAAACTGGAAATCCATATGCAACAAATTGAAACTGAATCCCTTTCTCTCGCCATGCACAAAAGTTAACTCAAAGTGGATCAAGGAACTTGATATCAAATCAGAGACATGGCGTCTGATAGAAGAAAAAGTTGGCTATGATCTACATACTGTGGGGTCGGGCTCCAAATTCCTCAATAGGACACCCATAGCACAAGAGTTAATAACTAGAATCAACAAATGGGACTTACTCAAGCTAAAAATATTTTCTCTGCAAAAGAAACAATAAGAGAGGTAAATATTGAGCCTACGTCCTGGGAACAAATCTTTACTCCTCACACTTCAGACAAAGCCCTAATATTCAGAATATACAAAGAACTAAAAAAATTAGACAATGAGAAAACAAATAACCCAATCAACAAATGGGCCAAGGACCTGAACAGAAATTTCTCAGAGGAGGACATACAATCAATCAACAAGTATATGAAAAAATGCTCACCATCTCTAGCAGTCAGAGAAATGCAAATCAAAACCACCCTAAGATACCATCTCACTCCAGTAAGATTGGAAGCCATTAGGAAGTCAAACAACAACAAGTGCTGGCGAGGATGTCGGGAAAAGGGTACTCTTGTACATTACTGGTGGGACTGCAAATTGGTGCGCCCAATTTGGAAAGCAGTATGGAGATTTCTTGGAAAGCTTGGAATGGAACCACCATTTGATCCAGCTATTCCCCTACTCGGTCTATTCCCTAAAGACCTAAAAAGAGCACACTATAGGGACACTGCTACATCCATGTTCATAGCAGCACAATTCACAATAGCAAGACTGTGGAACCAACCTAGATGCCCTTCAATAGAAGAATGGATAAAAAAAATGTGGCATTTATACACAATGGAGTATTACTCTGCATTAAGAAATGACAAAATCATAGAATTTGGAGGGAAATGGATGGCATAAGAGCAGGTTATGCTAAGTGAAGCTAGCCAATTCCTTAAAAACAAATGCCAAATGTCTTCTTTGATATAAGGAGAGTAACTAAGAACAGAGTAGGGACGAAGAGCATGAGAAGAAGATTAACATTAAACAGGGATGAGAGGTGGGAGGGAAAGGGAGAGAGAAGGGAAATTGCATGTAAATGGAAGGAGACCCTCAGGGGTATAGAAAATTACATACAAGAGGAAGTGAGGGGAAAGGAGGAAAAATATAAGGGGGAGAAATGAATTACAGTAGAGGGGGTAGAGAGAGAAGAGGGGAGGGGAGGGGGAGGGGGGATAGTAGAGGATAGGAAAGGCAGAAGAATACAACAGTCACCAGAATGGCAATATGTAAATCAATGGTTGTGCAATTGATGTGATTCTGCAATCTGTATATGGGGTAAAAATGGGAGCTCATATCCCATTTGAATCAAAGTGTGCAATATGAAATATCAAGAACTATGTAATGTTTTGAACAACCTACAATAAAATTAATTAAAAAAAAACAAAATAAAACAACAACAACAAAAAAAACAGCATGGTACTGGTACCAAAACAGGCGGGTGGACCAATGGTACAGAATGGAGGACACAGAGACTAATCCAAAAAGCTACAACTATCTTATATTTGAAAAAGGAGCTAAAAGCATGCAATGGAGGAAATATAGTATCTTCAACAAATGGTGTTGGGAAAAATGGAAATCCATATGCAACAAAATGATACTGAATTTCTTTCTGTCGCCATGCACAAAAGTTAACTCATAGTGGATCAAGGTGCTAGATATCAAATCAGAGACTCTGTGTCTGATAGAAGAAAAAGTTGGCTCTGATCTACATATTATAGGGTTGGGCTCCAAATTTCTTTATAGGACACCCATAGCACAAGAGTTAATAACAAGAATCAACAAATGGGACTACTTAAACTGAAAAGTTTTTTCTCAGCAAGAGAAAGAATAAGAGGGGTAAATAAGGAGCATACATTATGGGAACAAATTTTTACTCCTCACACTTCAGATAGAGCCCTAATATCCAGAATATACAAAGAACTCAAAAAAATAGACAATAAGATAACAAATAACCCAATTAAAAAAATGGGTCAAGGACTTGAACAGACACTTCTCAGAGGAGGACATACAATCAATCAACAAGTACATAAAAAATGCTCACCATTTCTAGCAGTCAGAGAAATTCAAATCGAAATCACCCTAAGATACCATCTCACTCCAGTAAATTGGCAGCCATTATGAAGTCAAACAACAAGTGCTGGCAAGGATGTGGGGTAAAAGATACTCTTGTACATTGCTGGTGGGACTGTAAACTGGTGTGGCCAATTTGGAAAGCAGTATGGAGATTCCTGGGAAAGCTGTGAATGGAACCACAATTTGACTCAGCTATTGCCCTTCTCGGACTATTCCCTGAAGACCTTAAAAGAGAGTAATACAGGGATACTACTACATCGATTTTCATAGCAGTACAATTCACAACTGAAACACTGTGGATCCAACCCAGATGCCCTTCAATAGATGAATGGATAAAAAAACATGTGGCATTTATACACTATGAAGTATTACGCAGCACTAACAAATGACAAAATCATAAAATTTGCAGAAAAATGGATGGCACTGGAGAAGATTATCCTTAGTGAAAATAGCCAATCCATAAAAAATAAATATCAAATGTCTTCTTTGATATAATGAGAGCAACTAAGAACAGAGCAGGGAGCAATAGCAGGAAGAAAAGATTAACTTTAAACAGAGACATGAGGTGGGAGGGTAAGTAAGAGAAAAGGGAAATTGCATGGTAATGGAGGGAGACCCTCATTGTTACACAAAATTACATATCGTTGTGAGTGGAATGGGAAAATAAACATGGAGTGAAATGAATTACAGTAGATGGGGGAAAAAGAGAAGATAGGAAGGGAGGGGAGGGGAGATAGTAGAGTATAGGAAAGGTAGCAGAATACAACAGTAACTAATAGGGCATTATGTAAAAATGTGGATGTGTAACCGATGTGATTCTGTAATCTCTATTTGGGCTAAAAATGGGAGTTCATAAGCCACTTGAATCTAATGTAAGAAATATTATATGTCAAGAGATTTGTAATGTTTTGAGCAACCAATAAAAGAAAAAAAAGTAGCAATATATATGCCAATCAAAATTCATCATGAAATATATATAATCCACAGATCGAAAAATATTCATTTTACTGAACATGGATTAATGTATAATGATATTCAACTAGGAAGCTCACCCATAGGTTGAATTTTCAGTTCCAACAGCATTTAGGAGGAGTGATCCTTTAGCACAATTTGCATCTGCCAATTCAGTTACCTCACAAGTATGTACGTGTGGTACCAGGTAGAATTCTATATGTGCATATAAAAATACATGTGCTGAATAGGCTACAGAGAAAGGGAGACAGGAATTCACATATTTTTTAATTTTAAAAACACATGTAGAACTATTTCAACAACAAAAAAATTGACTAGATTTATAACTCCTACACTATATAATGCAAAAACCAATTGTAACAATACACCATGCCTCCTCGGAACTGCTTGTATTTCTATTCTGTTTGGGTTATTTTTCACCATCATATTAGAATTATAAGTCAGAGTATAGTAGGGTATGTGTTAGTTTCAGGGCTTCAGTATTTCAAATAGAAAATTGAAAAATGAATCGAATGTGTATGTAAATATGTGTTACACAAAAATCTTTCCACTCACATTCAGAACAATGCCTTGATATTAGCTTGGCCCCAAGTAAGACACAATTAGAGTAGAAAAGTGTGAAAATCTGTGAATACATATCTGGAATGGAATATGCTCGGGAGTTCACAACCTTGGAGGTGGAAGAGGAGTTTCCAAAAGTAAAGAACAGGGTAAACACTCCACAAACATGGAGCTCTGCTGGCCTAAGACTTATTGGGAAACTGCCTCTGAGGTTGGGCACTTGAAATATATGTTGTTGTCATGAGCTTTAACTTCCTTTGTAGTGAGACCATCAAAGATGGGTCTGCATCTATGTGACCTGGAAGACATGGTTTCTTATATTCCAACGACCATGAGGCAGCAGTGCTGAATTCTCTCTTTGTAGGTAAACTGTGGCCACTGGAGGCTAAGTGTCTCCTCGTGTGGACTCTGAAGACATTTGGTCATCCTCCACTTTTCGTGGTGTTTCTTGCTGCTGCACTGGGAATTTGGTATTTGCTTCACCAAATACAAGGAGTTCTACTAGAATACAGTGCTGGAGGGAGTTCTGTCACGTGTGGTGGGTCAGGGTCTGCAGGAGAATGCACCAACCATGCTTCTATCCAATATAGCTTGCCCCAATAACCATAGTTAACTGATTCTGAACATTGCCCTGAAACCTCTCCATATAAAAAATGCCTTTACATATAAGTGTCTGATTTCTGCACTATGTCAGTCATAATCCATTTGGAAGCCAATGGCCGATCCACATGGCCCCACCATGGTGTTTTATCACACACCTGCCCACCACTGCTCTAGGCCCACTACTCAGCAGGATACTAATTACTGGCATCTCTGTTCTACACCATTTACATAAAACCCAGTAAAACAAGGCATTCTCTGGTATACACATGATCAACCACAGGACTTCCAAAGTTTCTCCAGTGCCACCTGGTCATGGGAATTTCAAAAATTTCATGGTATTTATCTAGCCATTTTTCAAAGATTAAGTTGGAGGCACTGTGGGTTTCAAATCATTCAGGAACCATTAAGTGTTGAGAAAGCTCATTTCAATGAAAGCTTTGGAGAACACTCACAGGCAAGGCTTCTCAAAGAGTTGCCAAAAGGTCACATGAAGCCAGGCAAATTGAGGTCTACAATGTGAGGTCCATGTGTGTTTTGACTCTCAACTATACCTGCCAATCTTTCAGAATAAAATCATGTGATATCCTGCCTGAGATTCCCATTGTTTTGTGGAAAGACACCCTGGGCCTAGATCTCAGTTTTCATGGGTGAGTCTCATGCATGGCCTTCTAAAATCTAAACACGATTCATGGCAATACTTCTCTGAGTTCAGTTCTAGAACTCAGTCTCTAAGGGGAATCACACCAGAGTTCAAGCTCAGGTGGACCCAGTCATTCTTTCCAACCACCACAAAAATGACCGCAATTAAAATCAAAACACTCCCACAGGGCCCTCATCTTCTTCCATAAAGACACTCATCATAACCTCTGGCTGGAGATTTCAATGAGGGGCACAGCCTAAGAAAGTGTCCAAAATAAGCTCACTTGCCCCTCATTTGCCTAAAATCATGGTGGCCTGGACACTCCTCCTGTGAACCAGGAGTGATCAAATATTCCTGCTGTTAAAGTGTTCCGCTTCTCCAATTTGAGGCCTACCGGCTGTGAGGTATGGATTCTTTAAGTGATTTGGAGTCATGAGAAAACCCAAGCAAATATGGGCTAGCCTCTGCAGGGATTTGAAGAACTCATTTAATCCAAAGGATCCCTATTCTCACTTGATGGAGATCAGGAACCTAAAACAAGAAGGCAAAAAAATTCATCCACAATGACTTCTCTTTTGGCCATTTCGGTTTGGGAAGCACATGGGATTTTTATTCAGATCCATTGGGTGCTGAGAATCTAAGTCACAGCCTCACACAAGGACCAGAGACTGATTCAGACACATCCCATTCAAAAGCAATTAAGCAAAGAGCCACAGGTGAAGCCCATTCATTTCCATATGAAAACAGTTTTCTTCAGGCTTCACAAAGGGTTGGCATGAGGCAAAGACCTTCCTGACATTCAGGGTAATTGAATCAGAAGTAAGCAAATGGCCCAAGAAGGGTTTCTTCACTGAGACTTTACTGGTCACACTGATAACTGAGTTTTCTGAGATGCTCTCATTCTCTTCAGCTATCCAGTACATGGCCATGTCACAGAGCCTTGTGGTGTTACATATCTGGGACACAAAACCATGAGCGTATTCTGTAGAGTGGCCAGAATTCACGAAGAAAAGAGTAACTTAAGAAGACAGTAGGTGTTGCCCATCCATAAGGCAAAGTGAAGTCCAGTAATCAATTGGGCAGTATTAATGTGGGGAAGCTTTCTACTAGAGAAAACAAGTCCATTGATGCATTCTCTTTTCTAATGTCTACAACCACAGATACAGTGGGATACACAGACATAGAAACCCTCACAATGTCAAAGGACTTACTAGAAACAGTCCACTCCACACCAAAAAAAAAACGCCTTTCCTACCTATTCTCAGAACATGAGAAAAAAACCACAAACTCACACCCACAATGGCAAAGCCACCTCCTTCCCCCAAATAGGTATTTGACTATCCAGAGTGTCTTCTGACTGGTGGGCCATATTATGTTCCCACGAAATGGCCTGTCCTGTCTCAGATCTGGTCTCCTTGGCCAACTCTGTGAAGTTGTCAGGAGACAGCGGTGAGCCACTACCTGCTTTCTCAGGGAAGGTACCTCTTCAGAGATCTGCTGGCATTTGGCCATCCTCACATCAGTAGGTACCAAGAAAGACTGACTCTGTTCTTGGGAAAAGCAAACAAGTTAGCCCAATGGGACTAGGACTGGGTCTGGCTCTGGGTGCCTGGCTTCCGGGATCCCAAGTTCAGAGAATTCCATTACCAAGGAAGTGAGAAGAGGTCACTTCCTTCAGGAACTGAATGAGGTCACTGCCTTGAAAACCACTTTGTCCTAACAGTTGCTTCCAAGGTTCCCATGAGATGAAGGCTGCCCCAACATCCTGTGACACATTCAGAAGTTAGAATGGAATATCAACCTTAGGCACCCGGGAACAGCTCTCCACACAGGCCTGGTTTCTTCCAACTTCTCTACAATAAGAAGAGAGAGGCTGATTTAGACCCATCAATTCATCCTGACCAGGTTGTTTGCCATGGAAGATTTCTATTGCTCTCTCAGGTCCTACATAGCTGCATAAATCTTCTCCAAGGATCATTTCTCCATGGATCTTTGAGGTTCTCAGAAGGTGGAAGATCACGTACATTCCTATATTGTAAGACCAACTCTGCCCTGCTTTTCTGTAAGTTATATTGAGGGAACAGTGTATGTTTAGGGTTAATAACATGTTTGATTTGGGTTACAAATCATTTTGCGAGATGAATAATGGTATTGGCAACCTTCGATATTTACAAGAGTATATAGGTGAAATATAAGTATGAAAGCAGAAAATTAGGAAAGATTTGAAGCCCAGAAAGGAATTGGACCCTTAAGTGGTATTCTTAGCTTTGAGTTATGTGCTGCACAGTTGTCTCAGATAAATCAATATACAATGGCATAGGACCTTGTACCTTGGATGATTGAATGTTGAAGAGAACATCCAGTCAAAAAGCGATATTCAGTACGATGAGGAAGGTACTCGTTAGGTTTAGAATGAAGAGTGAGTATAGGATTTGGACAAAACGTTTTTTAGCAATAGGGTTTCGGTTAGAGAGTGAGTGTAAATGTCAGCACATGTGAAGAGTCAGTCATAATGATGAACTGGGAAAAATATGAGGGAAAGCAGATATCAATAAAGACATTAGGAAATCAAGCAAAGTACAAAGTGAGTGATAGGATTAGACATTTTCAACAGGCTTGAGGTTGAACATATAATCTTAGGAAGAAACAAATATGTAGTCACCAATAGGATTGACATTTGAGAGCATTAGGCAACCTGGACATAGATGTTTTTAGTAATCCATGCTCACTTTTCATTTAGGCTTTGGTACAATTGAAAGTGTGACCTTTGCTTTTTGTGTCCAGAATATTTCTGTGATAAAATGTATATGTATATCACGTGACATGAGTATTTCTTCCACCATTTCCAGGAGCAATATTTTGAGAACATATAAATTTGTATTGGGGTACAAATAGGTATACCCTCTGTCTATGAATATAGCAATAACGCATGAATAGACCATACTGGGAATAAATAATATAACTGGATCCACTTTAAATAATGGATTGAATGGATATCTGAAAATATATAAGAAATGTTATAATGATACACAATCAATCATTCCAACCAGTTATATATCTAATGGTCATCTTAGGGTTATGTTTTATCATGAAGGGTGTGTGAGTTTTGCTTAAAAATTGATCATGGAAATCGAAAATAATATATTTGAAAAAAAGTCTCATGAAAAGACCAGTCAAGAAACATAGGGAAATACATGTGTTCTGGTCAAGAAGTGATTGAAAGTGAAACAAATGCCTATAAATTTGCTAAGTAGTGGATGAAATATATATCCTATGATGTGTATAAACTGAAGAAATAGTAATGTACCAGTGTTGAATAATAATTAATGTCAAAATACACATCATGTCCCATAGGAATCTACTTGCATTCATGTTAAACTAGGTCAGTTAATGTAGAAATACTAGGATTTGTTTGCACCTTTCACTGAAGTTAGTTTTCAGTACTAGAAAACAAATATGTATTTCAGGTGGATGAATATTTCTGAGAATAATCTTGTGAAAAGTTGAATATTAATCCACATACATGAACATGAATGAATTTAGGGAGTGTATATAAGACACATATATTTCATATTTTGAAAAATCTAGAGATTTATATATTGTGTGTTTGTGTGTGTGTGTATATATATATACACACACACACACAAACACACACAAAGACATTCAAAAGTAGAATTATATATGCCAATCGAATTTCACCATGAAATATATATCATCCACAGATCCAAAAATAGTCATTTTACTGAACATGGAATTATGTATAATGTTATTAAACTAGGAAGCTCACCATTAGCTTGAATTTTCAGTTCCAACAGCGTTTAGGTGGAGTGATCTCTTCTCACAATTTGTATCTGCAATGTCAGGCACCTCACAAAAATGTACGTGTGATATCAGGTAGGATTCTATATGTGCATATAAAAATTAATGTGCTGAATAGGTTACAGCGAAAGGGAGATAGGAATTCACATATTTGTTAACTTTAATACACATATAAAACAATTTCAATTAAAAAATGACTAGATTTATAACACCTACCATTTATCTTGCAAAAGGCAAGTCCAATATACACCATGCCTCCTCTGAACTGCTTATATTTCAATTCCGTTTGGGTTATTTTTCTCCATCATATTAGTATTTGTAGTTAGCGTCTAGAAGGGTATGGGTTATTTTCAGGAATTCAGTATTTCAACTGGAAAATTGGAAAGTGAATCCAATGTGTATGCAATTATGTGCTGCACAATATTCTTCCCACTCTCATCCAGAACAATGGCTTGACATTACCTTCGCCCCAAGTAAGACACAATTAGAGAAGAAGAGTTAGAAATTCTGTGAATACATATCTGGAATGAAAAATGCTCAGGAGTTCACAACCTTGGAGGTGGTAGAGGATTTTCCAAAAGTAAGGGACAGGGTTGATCACCCAACATGATCTTTCATTAAAATTGTGAGCCATCTTGCCACAAAGCCATGAAAAGATAATTTTTGCTTTAGTATAAATTACTGCAAATTCTGAACCTGCTTAGAATGCCTGACCATGTTTTGAACTCACCCATGCCTGGCTCTCTGACCAGATAACAGCCCATTCTGAAACTTTAATGACACCTCATAAATATTCGCCTTCCCTGGCCAGACAACGACCCTCTCAGAGGCTCTAATGGTCCTCATAATTTCTGATGCTGGGGCCAGAAAAAAAAATGTAAACTACAATTAGTGTGATGCTTGTCAAAGTTCTGTTTTCTGTAACCCTCCTTTTGTGTAACTTTCTGGGCTATAAAGCTGAGCTGTAGGAAAGGTGGGGTTGCTGTCTTGTTCCCGCCAGTTTAAGAGGGAGAGGCAGCCCGGCTGCTTGAAATATTAAGCTTGCCTTAATTTGATTTTAATTGGAGTCAGTGGTCTTTTCTTGTGTCCTGGACTAACATTTTGGAGTTCCCCAGCAACATGACCCGACCAGATCACAAAGCCAGACTGCTGGAAATTCTGAAGCTGGCCTATCCTCCAGGACTCCGGGCTGGAGAGCCAAGTTCCAAAACCTTGGAATGAGCCTTCAGTCCGTGGATCACTGCAGTGAACCATCGCACTAAAACTATTATCAAGCACCTGGTGGAGGAGGCCTTCATAGGTAAGAGGCGCCTGTATAACATCTGATATCTGGTTAAGGGAGTACTCTTCTGATTACAGAGAGGTGGCCTGGGAAGGCTCACATATACTCCTGTCTGGGACAGTAATAGGAATCCTTCTTTCCTCTGTTCTGTTCTGTAGGGAATACCTCTGAAAGTGTAGAGAGGTGCCGACTGGCATGCAGGAGCTTCTACCCCGGAGCTTTAGCAAGACGCTGCATTGCTCCTCTGGTTTTCTGTTTATTTGCCGAGTTTCTGTTTTTTTTTTGTGTGTGTGTTTTGTTCTGTGTTCTAAATGTTTTTTATTTGTTTGTTTTTGTGCGTTTTGTTGTGTGATTTCTGTGGTAAAAACTTAAGGATATTGGACTTGAAAATGGGTAATAAATCATGTAAGCCTGACACCCCTTTGGACTGTGTTTTAAAGAAATGTGATGCACTATACCCGCCTTTGTTAAGCAGGATGAGAGAAGCCCCTAGCTGGCTGTCTGGAGCACACCCACGGCAGAGGGCAATGCCTGCTGGGGACCTAATAACTGAGTATCTCCCAGGTTAACAAGTGAAACTCCTTTAAAACCCCTTGTCCCTCCAGATCAAGAGAGTCACAACTTTGGACAAAGTCCCCTGTTTTTCTCCTTTGTTAGCAAAGCAGTAAACCTCCCTTTTACTTTTTCTCAAACCCTGTCCTTATATTAAATTGGTATTAATTGGCTTCAAGGTCCGGAACCGAAATTTAAGTTACAAATTTTGATACCGCCCCTGACCCTGGAATTTTTGAGAGCTGACTACTGAAATGTTAGGAGATTCAGCGTGCTTGGGGTGGAACTGAACCAGAGGAGCTAATCCTGTAAGTAAAAGACGGGACTGAGGGACTCCCAGCAGCTGCCGAAGTCCTGTTGCTTCAGTGAATTCCCTCCTTCCTTCCCTGCACTGTAAGTATTATGCCACCTCTGTCTTCTTAAAAAAGAGAAAAAGAAAAAGGAGACACTAAATGCAGTAAAGTCACCATGGAGACCTTTGATATTGCATTTCAGGTTCCCCCTCTGTGAAAACATCTGATGCCCTTGTGGGGACATATATCGTGCCACTGGTGTAGGAGATTTTTCTCTTTTCTGCTGTTTTAAAGGCTTCTGTCCTGTCAGCCATAGTCTGGAGCTCCTTTCTGTCTGTCTTTTGTCTTTGTTTCTGGCCATTTAAGACATGTGCAATAATGTGTTGATATTATAAATTGTTTCTTGGGAATGATCTTAGCTGAATGTGTGTCTAAAGGATGATGTTTTATTGTAACAATATGGTATCTGAATGGGTTTTTGAAGCATTGCACAACCTTGAAGTTAAAAGTCGGGTTTAGGTAATTTTTTAGTTTATGATTTCAGATAATTCATGCCAGAGAACTTAAATACTTAAAATGGA
This sequence comes from Callospermophilus lateralis, assembly GCF_048772815.1. Taxonomy (NCBI): domain Eukaryota; kingdom Metazoa; phylum Chordata; class Mammalia; order Rodentia; family Sciuridae; genus Callospermophilus; species Callospermophilus lateralis. Next base: position 129,624 of record NW_027512374.1, on the reverse strand, counting down.
AAACTAAAGAATTCTACTTCCAAGTTGGCAAGTAACTTCCCAATCATTCAGTCTTTTTTTTAACCAATTTTTAATTGGGTAGCCTGGGAAAATGTCACAGTGTGTATCAGTGCATTAATTTGGACAAGGATAGTAAATCATAGTATGGTATCTGTTGACAAAAAAAGATGTTAAGGTATAAAATTTTGTGAATTGTATCTTAAAATTGTATCATAATTTTCAACATCCTCACCTGAAAATTATGGTTAAAGTGCCTTAGGCCTGAGGTGTCTGCTTAGAATAGCAGTTTTGTCCAGCTCCTTCCAGAACTCAGCCAGGACTTATGTTGAAATGTAAATGAAAGAAGCCTGCAAACTCAGTAGGAGACTGATCTGATGTCTAAGTGGGAAAAAAAAGGTATATCGTATGGTATTTACTAATTACTGGCCAGTCATTTTTTCTAGGACTCTCATTTTTTTCCTTAGATTCTGTATTTTTTTTTTGAGCTCATTATTTTGATCCTACAGAACTAGGTTAATATTTTTCTGATCAGTTCTATATTTGACCAACAGTGGAGTTTTGAAACATTTCAATGGAGATTTCACCTGCGAAAAGCTACAAGGCCTTACTATTATTATTTGTGCACACTTTTGTTATGTGTTGTATGTCTATATATACATATGTTCGTATATCATATATGTGATATACAAATTAACAAATATAAGGAGCGATCATTAAAAAAAAGCACTCATAAAAACAAATTTTAAAAGGTGGATTCAAAGATCTTTAATTCACGTGATTTAAATGATTCACTTTAAATTTGGATAAGCAAATAACAATAAATGTCTTTAAATTTAAGCTTACAAGTTTTTCTAGCTGCTCAAAAATCTAATAAAATATTAATGTCTATAAAATGTCTAATATGCCTTGGTTCTAGGACTTTTCCTTTAACAAAGAAATGGTTTACACTGTTCAATACATTTCTCTAATATTTTGATAAATAAGTGAAGTAAATTTGATATGGGATTACTCATTCATGAGTACTTTTGTTAGATATCTGATTTATTTAGTAAGGTCTGTATAAGTTTGTTCTAAAGTCTGTATAAGATTGTAAAAATCAGTCATGTGATAAAGCGACACAAATTTCTTAAAACAAAAGTTTACCCATAACATTGTGTTTATAAAGTTTTATTTTTCTAGAACAAGCAACCATAAAAATTAAACAACTGATTAAATAAGAACTGTTATTTTAGAGCACTCTACTGACATTTCTTTAAAAGCTAAACTTGGTTAATGTAAAAACATCAATGTCATTGTGATGCTATTAATGTGCTCATATCTTCCAGGTATACAATTCTGTAAGGTAGAAACTTTAAAAGAGCATTTCATCAAGCTGGTGTTCTGAAGTTGTATGGTAAAAAAAAATATATATATATATATATTGGGGATTTATTTACTTGTTAGCAATAAGATATATAAAGTTTTATGTTACTTTTTACATTGGGAAAAAATTTAAATATATTTTTAAGTTAATGAGCGCCTAATCTATGTAAAGGTTAAAAACTTTCAGCCTTTCTTTAATTCATGTTTTAAATGTGATATCATATGGTGTTAGCTAATATTCATGAGACCTCAAACAATTTATGTAAACTGTGTAAAATGATATTTAAAAAACAAAGATCAGCTTTAGAACTAAAACACTTAAGATTTATATAGAGCCCTGCCTTACCTGAGATAAGGCTCTGTGTCTCATCTTACAACATGTGAGAATAACTAGGAAAGCAGTAGGTCAGATGTTATTTAATTTAAAGTTATGTTTTTCTGTCAAGATTACTAGGATCTCAAAAAGGGGATATAATGTATAACTCAGCCTAAAATTCAGGGTAGCTATTACACGAACTAAGTATTTTTACTCTTGTTAATTTTATTTTGAATTTCCTTATAAGTTAACTAAAGATTCCCTGTTAGTGTTTTACAAAAGAGTTGCTTTTAGAGCACAACATTGGTTAATTTAAGATAATAAGTCATCACCTACAAGACAGACAGAAAAATACAGATCCCAAATAATAAAAAGATAAATAATTTTAAATTATAGACATTAAAGCACAGTACTCTTAATATAAGGCTGTTAAAATTTATTTGCTGGAAGTTTAAGATTAGGATTTAAAATTTAATTTAAATGAAAAGGGACAATAAAACAAATATTTGGCTCTTGCCCTCTGAGTCAGTCTGTATCCAGGGAACAGGAGACTTCTCTAAAGATCTTTGCAACTCTGAGCCACATAACCTCCTGATCAGGAAGATTAATGAGACCACTGGAGAACAGAAAGCCAATCAGTGCATTTTCTACGAAGAAGAGAGTCATCAGAGAAGGGAGATATTCCTGATGCTTCCGAGAGAAGCCACATGGTCAAGCAAGACCTGGACTCAGCGCAAATGGCACTAGCAGAACTGAGAAGCTGCTCTCAAGTTTCCCCAGGAATGACTCCCATAAAATCTCAGCTGACTGTTAACAACAGATAGAAACAAAAGTCAGTTTTACTGCTTCATCTTAAACTCTTAGCAAAGACAGATAAACCCAAAATACAGCCATTCCTGGGCATTTTAAAAAATAATAGTTATAATAATATTTTAACGTATACACTTTATGATAGCCTCCCAAAATAAGTAAGACTGGAGGCTACAGAGAAGGATTCTCAGACAGTAATGCCTGATGAGTATAAAAAGAGACAATCAAGAGGAGGTACCAGAGGCAGAAGTTTTTTGTTTAAGGCCTACAGATATTCCTAACCTACACAGGTAGGCTTGGTGTTTGCTAGTACGATTATCCAGCCCTGAATAACAGAATTAAAGGTTTCTCTATTACACACAGAGGTCATACTAGTAAAAGGAATTTGCAAGATCAGATGACATTAAATTATTAAACTGTATCTTATGGGGTGAAACAACTGTGACACTAAAAGTTAAGTTGAAAGTCCTGATAACTGGGGATATTGAAGACAGATGAGGGGACATCTATACAGTGACATGTTTCAGCTGCTGCAACATTTATTCAGTACTCATGGTTTTTGTTTCTCTCATAGAAGACCAATCCCCAGATGACTTTACAAACTGTTCTACCACAACCAGACTTCAAACCGAATTGACTTCTATAAGGCAACTCATATCCCTCATGCGGTGCCCCCTCATGTCACCCTCTCTCAGCTCAGAAGAAGCCAAAATGAGTGACGACTCTCTTCTTACAACAATGGAGCCAAAAATAGATAGACTTTCATTTTAAGTAATTAATTAAGTCAGGTAAAATCAGGGAGACTGGTTTTGTGTGAGTTCAAAAAATATGGAGACTGTTACGTGAGGTATTAAAATTCCCTCAGTGCTCTTCCCCTACCCTATCAAAGATTTGAAAGGGACACATTAGAAAAGGGGGGAATGATATACCCAACCTGATCTTTTATTAAAATTTGGATCCATCTTGCCACAAAGCCATGAAAAGAAAATTTTGGCTTAACTATAAATTACACCAAATTCTGAACCTGCTTGGAATGCCTGCCCGTGGCCTTGAACTCACCCATGCCTGGCACTTTGACCAGGAACAGCCCTCTACGAAACTTTATTGACACCTCATAAATATTGGCGTTCCCTGGCCAGACAATGACACTCTCTGAGGTTCTAATGGTTTTCATAAATTCTGATGTTGGGGCCAGCAAAAAAAAAAAAAAAAATATATATATATATATATATATATATATATATATATATATATATATATATATATATATATATAAACTACGATTAGTGTGATGCTTGTCAGAGTTCTGATATTTGTAACCCCCCTGTAGTGTAAAATTCTGGGTTATAAACCTGGGCTGTAGGAAATTTGGGTGGCTGTCTTGTTCCCACTGTTTTGGGAGGGAGAGGCCACCTGGGCAGTGGAAATTATAAGCTTGCTTTAACTTAATTTTAATTGGAGTCAGTGGTCTTTTCTTGCATCCTGGTCTAATAGGTAAATGCTATCAAACATGCAGCTCTGCCGGCCTAAAGACTTCCTTAGAAACTGCCTCTGAGGATGGGCACTTGACATATATGTTGTTGTCAGGAGCTTTAGCTTTCTTTCTAATGAGACCATCAAAGCTGGATCTGCATCTATGTGACGTGGAGGACATGGTTTCTTATTTTCCAAAGGACATGAGGCAGCAGTGCTGAATTCACTCTTTGTAGATAAACTGTGGCCACTGAAGGCTAAGTGACTCCCCGTGTGGACTGTGAAGCCATTTGGTCATCCTCCACTTTTCATGGTGTTTCTTGCTGCTGCACTGGGAGTTTGTTATTTGCTTCACAAAATACAAGGAATTCAGCTGGGACACAGTGCTGGAGAGAGTTCTGTCACATGAAATAGATGAGGGTCTGCAGGAGAATGCATCAACCAGGCTTCTATCCCACATAGCTTGTCCCCTTGACCATAGCACCTGATTCTGAACATTGTCCTGAAACATCTCCATATAACAAGATGCCTTATATGGAGAGTTATCAGACATATAAGTGATTCCTGGCTGCACAATGTCAGCCACAAGCCATTTGGAAGTCAATGTCAGATACACATGGCCCGACCACAGATGTTTTATCACACACCTGCACACCACAGCTCTGGGCCCACTACTCAGCAGGCTCCAACATACTGGCATCTCTGTTCTACATCATTTTCATGAAACCCAGTCAATCAAGGCACTGTCTGGTACACACTTCATCAGTAAGAGGACATTGAAAGGTTCTCCAGTGCCACCTGGTCATGAAAATTTCAAAAATTTCATTGTATTTATCTAGCCATTTTTCAAGGATGAAGTTGGAGAAATTGTGGGTTTCAATTCATTCAGAAACCATTAATGTTTGAGGAAGCACATTTCAAGGAAACTCTGGAGAACTCTCAGAGGCAAGGCTTCCCAAAGAGTGGCCAAAAGGACACATGAAGCCAGGCCCATTGAGGTCTACAATGTGAGGCCCATGTGTGTTTTGACTGTCAACAATGGCTGCCAAGTCTTTCAGAATAAAATAATGTGATGCCCTGGCAGAGATTGACAATGCTCTGCGGAAAGCCACCCTGGGCATTGATCTCAGTTTCCAAAGGCAACTCTCATGCGTGGTCTCCTAAAATCCCAACACAATTCATGGCAATACTTCTCTGAGGTCAGTTCCTGAACTCAGTCTGTAAGGGGAATCACACCAGAGTTCAAGCCACGTGGACCTAGTCATCTCTTCCAACCACCACACAAATGACCAGAATTAAAACCAAAACACTCCCAAATGGCCCTCATCTTCTTCCACATAGACACTCTTCATAGCCTCTGACTGGAGGTTTCCATGAGGGGCACAGGCCAAGACAGTTTTCCAAATAAACTCCCTTGCCCCTCATTTGCCTAAAGTCAGGGTGGCCTGGACTCCCTTCCTGTGAACCAATAGTGATCAAATAGTCCTGCTCTTAATACTGCTCTGCTTCTCTAATTTGAGGCCTACTGACTGTCTGGTATAGATTCTTTATGTGAATTGGTGTCATGAGAAAACCCAAGCCCTTATGTGCTAGCCTCTGTAGGGCTTTGAAGAACTGATTTGACACAAAGGATCCCTATTCTCACTTGATGGAGGTCAAGAAGCTTACAGAGGAAGGCGAGAGACTTCGTCCACAATGACTGCTCTTTTGGCCATTTTCATTTTGCATGCAAACTGGGAAACTTTCTTTAGATCCATCAGGTGCTGAGAATCTAAGCCACTGCCTCACATAGGGCAAAGAGGCTTATTCAGCCACATCTCTTTCCAAAGCAATTAAACAAAGAGCCACAGGTGATGCCCATTCATTTCCATTTGAAAACTCTTTTCTTCTGGCTTCACAGAGGGGTGGCCTGGGGCAAAGATCTTCCTGACATTCAGGACAACAGAACAATAGGTAAGCAAAAGGCCCAATGCAGTGTTTTTCCACTGAGTCTTTAATGGTCACACTGATATGTGAGTTTTCTGAGATGCTTCTATTCTCTTCAGCTATACAGTACATGGCCATGTAACAGATCTTGAAGGTGGTACATATCTTGGAAACCAAACCATGAGGCTATTCTGGAGAGTGGCCAGTATTCAGGAAGAAAACAAGAACTTAGGAAGATAGTAGGTGTTGCCCATCCATAAGGCAAGCCTCTCTCCATTCTTTAATTGTGCAGGATGAATGCTGGCAAGCTTTCTACTAGACAGGACACAACCATTGATGCATTCGCTTTTCAAATGTCTACAACCACAGATACAGTGGAATGCACAGAGATAGAAACACTCACGTTGTCAAACGACTTTCTAGAAACATTCCAGTCCAAACAAACAAACAGTCTTTCCTACCTATTCTCAGAAAAGAGACAAAACCACAAAATCACACCAACACCCACAACCGCACCTCCTTCCCCCAAGTATGTTGGTGAATATCTTGAGTGTCCTCTGACTGGTGGTCCATACTATGTTCCCCAAAAATGGCCTGTTCTGTCTCAGATCTGGTCTTCTTCACCAACTCTGTGAAGTTGTCAGGAGCCATGGTTGAGCCACTACCTGCTTTCTCAGAAAAGGCTCCTCTTCAGAGGTCTCCTGGCATTTGGCCATTCTCACTTCAGTAGGTACCAACAAAGACTGACTCTGTCCTTGGTAAATCCAAACATTTGAGACCACTGGGACTGGGACTGGGACTGACTCTGGGTGCCTGGCTTCCTGGATCCCAAGTACAGAGTGTTCCATCACCAAGGAAGTGTGTACTGATATTTGCTTCTAAGGCTCCCAGTAGATGGAGACTGCCCGTACTTCCTGTGACAGTTTCACAAGTTAGAATGGTATATCAACAATAGGCACCCGGGAACAGCTCTTCTCACAGGCCTGGTTTGGTCCATCTTCTGTACATTAAGAAGAGAAAGGCTGATTCAGATACATCTCTTCATCCTGACCCGGTTGTTTAACATTGAAAATGACTTTTGCTCTCTCAGGTCCTTCATAGCTGCCTTCTTCTTCTCCACGTATCATTTCTGCATGGACCTTTGAGGTTCTCATCAGATGGAAGATACCCTACAATCCAGTATTGGAAGATCAACTCTTTCCCTGCTCTTCTGTAAAGTTAGATTGAGCGAACAGTGTATGGTTAGGTTTAACAACATGTTTGATTGGGTTAGGAATAATTCTGCAGGATGAATAATGGTTATGGGAACATGCGATATTTACAAAATATACAGTTGAAATATAAATATGAAAACAGAAATCTAGGTAAGATTTGATGCCCAGAAGGGCATTGGGCCCTTGATTGGGATACTAGCTTTGAATTAATTTCTGCACAGATGTCTCAGATAAATCAATATACAATGGTATAGGACATTGTACCTTGGATGATTGAATGTCGAAGAGAACATGCAGTCAAAAAGGGATAGTTGGTAGGATTAGAAAGATAGTCGGTAGTTTTAGAAAGATGAGTGAGTATAGGATTTGGACAAAATGGTCTTTAGCAATAGGGTTTCATGTAGAGAGTGAATGTAAATATCAGCACATGTTAAGCGGCAGTCACAATGATGAACTGGGGAAAATATATATCAAAAGAGACATTAGGAAATCAGGCAAAGTATAAGGTGAGTAATAGGATTAGACATTTTCAACAGGTTTGAGGTTGAATATATAATCTTAGAAAGAAACAAATATGTAGTCACCAATAGGATCGACATTTGAGAGCAATAGGCAACCTGGACATGGATGATTTTAGTAATCCATGTTCAATTTCCATTTAGGCTCTAGTACAATCATAAGTGTGACATTTGCTTTTTGTTTCCAGAATATTACTGTGATAAAATGTATATGTAGATCAGGTGACATGAGTATTTCTTTCACCATTTCTAGGAACAGTATTTTGAAGACGTGTAAATTAGTATTTTGAATACAAATAGGTGTACACTGTGTCTATGAATATAGAAATAATGCATGAATAGACCATAATGTAAATAAATAATATAACTGGTTCCAACTTAAATAATGGTTCGAGTTGATATCTGAAAATATACAGGAAACTTTATATTGATATATATCCATTCATTCAAACCAGTTATACATCTAATGGTAATATTAGGGTTATGGTTTATCATGAAGAATGTGAGAGTTTTGCTTCAAAGGTAATTGTGGAAATCGAAAATAATGTGTTTGGAAAGAAGTCTCATGAAAAACCAGTCATGTAACCTGGAGGAATACATGTGTTCTGAAGCAGGAAGTGATTGAAAGTGAAACAAAAGCCTTTAAATTTCTGAACTTGTGGATGAAATATATATCTTATGATGCGCATAAACTGAGGAAATAGTAATGTACAAGTGTTGAAAAAAAAATGAACGTCAAAATACACATCATATCCCATAGGAATCTACTTGCATTTATATTAACCTGGGTCAATTAGTGTAAAAATATTAGGATATGTATGCACAATTCACTGAACTTAGTTTTCAGTACTAGGAAACAAATACGTATTTCAGGAGGATGAATATGTCTTAGAATAATCTTATGAAAAGTTGATTATAAATACGCACTTAAATATTAATGAATTTAGGGAGTACATAATAAGATACATTTATTTCATATTTTGAAAACTCTGGAAAAATATATATATATATATATATATATATATATATATATATATATATATATATATATACAGACATTAAAATACACACACAGAAATTAAAAAGTATTAATATACAAGCCAAATGAATTTCACCATGAAATATATATCATCCACAGATCTAAAAATATTCATTTTTCTGAACATGAATTTATGTATAATGTTGTTCAGCTAGGATACTCACGCATAGGTTGAATTTTCAGTTCCAACAGTGTTTAACAGGAGTGATCTCTTCTTACAATTTGTATCTGCCAAGTCAGCCACCTCACAAGAATGTACGTGTGGTACCAGGTAGGATTCTATATGTGCATATAAAAATATATGTGCTGATTAGGCTACAGAGAAATGGAGACATGAATTCACATATTTGTTAACTTTAAAAACACATGGAGAAGTGTTTCAACAAAAAATTCACTAGATTTAAAACTCCTACCATATATAATGCAAAAGGAACGTCCAAATGTACACCTGGCATCCTCTGAACTGCTTGTATTTCAATTTGGTTTGGTCTATTTTTATCCATCATATTAGGATTTGTAGTCAGAGTCTAGTAGGGAGTGGGTTACTATGAGGGATTAAGTATTTTGAATGAATAATTGGAAAATGAATCCAATGTGTATGCAAATATGTGCTCCAAAAAAATCTTCCCACTCTCATCCAGAACAATGCCTTGACATTACCTTCGCCCCAAGTAAGATACAATTAGAGGAGAAGAGTTAGAAAATCTATGAATACATATCTGGAATGGAAAATGCTCGGGAGTTCACAACACTGGAGGTTGTTAAGGAGTTTCCAAAAGTAATGGAGACTGTAAACACTCCACAAACATGGAAGTGTGCAGGCCTCAAGACATCTGGGAAACTGTCTTTGAGATTGTACACTTGAAATATATGTTGTTTTCAGGAGCTTTAGCTTCCTTTGTAGTGAGATCATCAAAGCTGTGTATGCATCTATGTTACATGGAGGACATGGTTTCTTATTTTCCAATGAACATGAGGCAGCAATGCTGAATTCTCTCTTTGTGGGTAAGCTGTGGTCACTGGGGTCTAAGAATCTTTCCGTGTAGACTGTGAAGCCATTTGGTCATTCTCCAATTTTGTTGTGTTTCTTGTTGCTGCACTGGGAGTTTGGTATTTGCTTCACAAAATACAAGGAGTTCAACTGGAACACAGTGCTGGAGGGAGTTCTGTCACATGTGGTGGGTAAGGGTCTGATGGAGAATGCACCAATCAGGCTTCTATGCCACATTGCTTGCCCCCTTGACCGTAGCAACTTGATTCTGAACATTGCCCTGAAAACTCTCCATCTAACAAGATGGCTTAATATACAAAAGTCTGCTGGCTGGACCATGTCAATCACAAGCATTTGGAAGCCGAAGTAAGATCCACATGACCCCACCACAGATGTTTTATCACACAACTGCACACCACAGCTCTGGGCCCACAACTCAGCAGGCTCCACCATACCGGCAGCTCTGTTCTACACCATTTTCATGAAACCCAGTCAAGGAAGGCACTGTCTGGTACACTCTTGATCAGCAACAGGACACCCAAAGGTTCTCCAGTGCCACCTGGTCATGGAAATTTCAATAATTTCATGGTATTTATCTAGAAATTTTTCAAGGATGAAGTTGGAGAAACTGTGGGTTTCAATTCATTCAGGAACCATTAAATTTTTAGGAAGCACATTTCAAGGAAACCTCTGGAGAATTCTCAGAGGCAAGGCTTCCCAAAGTGTGGCCAAAAGGCCACATGAAGCCAGGCCCATTGAGGTCTACAATGTGAGGTCCATGTGTGTTTTGACTGTCAACAATGGCTGCCAAGTCTTTCATAATAAAATCATGTGATGTCCTGGCTGAGATTGACAGTGCTTGGTGAATAGCCACCCCAGGCTTAGATCTCAGTTTCCAATGGCGACTCTCATGCATGGCCGCCTAAAATCCCAACACAATTAATGGCAATACTTCTCTGAGGTCAGTTCCAGAACTCAGTCTTTAAGGGGCATCACACCAGAATTCCAGCCCAGGTGGACCCAGGATTCTCTTCCAACCACCAACAAATGACCACAATTAAAACCAAAACACTCCCACATGGCCCTCATCTTCTTCAACATAGACACTCTGAATAACCTCTGGCTAGAAGTTTCCATGACGGGCGCAGCCCAAGACAGTGTACAAAATAAGCTCCCTTGCCCCTCATTTGCCTAAAGTCAGGGTGGCCTGGACACCCGTCCTGTGAACCAAGAGTGATCAAATAGCCCTTGTTTAATACTGCTCTGCTTCTCCACTTTGAGGCCAACTGACAGTCTGGTATAGATTCTTTATGTGAATTGGTGTCCTGAGAAAACCCAAGCACCTATTGCCTAGCCTCTGCCGAGCTTTGAAGAACTGGTTTGACCCAACGGATCCCTATTCTCACTTGATGGAGGTCAGGAAGCTTACAGAGGAAGGCGAGAGACTTCATCCACAATGACTGCTCTTTTGGCCATTTTGGTTTTGGATGCACACTTGGAAACTTTCTTTAGATCCATCAGGTGCTGAGAATCTAAGCCACTGCCTCACACAGGGCAAAGAGGCTGATTCAGCCACATCCATTTCCAAAGCAATTAAGCAAAAAGCCACAGGTGACGCCCATCCTTTTCCATTTGAAAATTGATTTCTTCAGGTTTCACACAGGGGTGGCCTGAGGCAAACACCTTCCTGACATTCAGGACAACAGAACAAAAGTCCAAAGTAGTGTTTCTCCACTGAGACTTTAGTGGTTGCACTGATATCTGAGTTTTCTGAGATGCTCTCATTCCCTTCAGCTATCCAGTACATGATCATGTCACAGAGCTTGGAGGTGGTACATATCTTGGAAATAATACCATGAGGCTATTCTGGAGAGTGGCCAGTATTCAGGAAGAAAAGAGGATCTTAGGAAGATAATAGGTGTTGCCCATCCATAAGGCAAGCAGCTCTTGATTCTTTAATTTGGCAAGATGAATGCGGGGAAGCTTTCTACTAGACAGGACACAACCATTGATGCATTCGCTTTCCAAATGTCTACAAAAACAGATTCAGTGGGATACACAGACATAGAAACACTCGCATTGTCAAACGACTTTCTAGAAACATTCCAGTCCAAACAAACAAACCGCCATTCCTACCTATTCTCAGAACATGAGACAAAACCACAAACTCACACCAACACCCACAATGGAACCTCCTTCCCCCAAGTATGTCTGTGAGTATCCTGAGTTTCCTCTGATTTTTGGGCCATACTATGTTCCACCAAAATGGCCTGTCCTATCTCAGAACTGGTCTTCTTTGCCAACTCTGTGAAGTTGTCAGGAGCCATGATTGAGCCACTATCTGCTTTCTCAGAAAAGGCCCCTCTTCAGAGCTCTCCTGGCATTTGGCCATTCTCACTTCAGTAGGTACTAAGAAAGACTGACTCTGTCCTTGGTAAATCCAAACAAGTGAGACCACTGGAACTGGGACTGGGACTGGCTCTGGGTGCCTGGCTTCCTGGATCCCGAGTTCAGAGAGTTCCATCACCAAGGAAGTGTGATAGGTCCCTTCCTTCACGAACTGAATGAGGTCACTGCGTTGGCAACCACTTTGTCCTAACAGTTGCTTCCAAGGGTTCCATGAGATGGAGGCTGCCCATACTTCCTGTGACACTTTCACAAGATAGAATGGTATATCAACCATAGGCACCCGGGAACAGCTCTCCACACAGGCCTGGTTTGGTCGATTTAATCTACATTAAGAAGAGAGAGGCTTTTAGACACATCCCTTCATTTTGACCAGGTTGTTTTACATGGAAGTTGACTTTTGCTCTCTCAGGTCTTTCATAGGTGTCTACAGCTTCTTCAGGGATCATTTCTGCATGGAACTTTGAGGTTCTCAGCAGGTGGAAGATCCCCTATATTCCTGTATTGTAAGACCAACAATATCCTTGTTCTTCTGTTAAGTTAGATTGAGGAAATATTGCATGTTTAAGGGTAATAACAGGTTCGATTTGATTTAGGAATCATTCTGTGGGATGAATTAAGGTATTGGGAACCTGCGATATTTACAAGAATATACTGGTGAAATATAAGTATGAAAACAGAAATCTAGGTAATATTTGAAGTCCAGAAGGGCATTGGGTGGCCTGAACACCCTTCCTTTGATTCAGGAGTGATCAAATAGCCCTGCCGCTAATACTGCACTGCTTCTCCAATTTGAGGCTTACTGACTGTCAGGTATAGATTCTTTATATGATTTGGAGACATGAGAAAACCCAAGCACCTATTGTCTCATGCCACAGCAAATGGTTTATTGGGGTCCAGCATGCTGGGGCTCAAAGCTCACTTCAGAGGAGCAAAGAACAAAGAGCCCCGAGAACAACTTGAGAAGATATTATATACAATCTTTAGAGAGTGCAGGGACTTTATATACATCATAGCCTCCTTTAGCAAATCAACATATGTGGTAAGCCATTGTTGTAGATTGTGGCTGCCATTAGAAGATGGCGCCGGCTTGCACTGTGGCCTGTAGTAAACAACTCCTTTTATGGAGAGATGGCACGCTATCCCTTGCTACCCTATGAGAAAGATCCACGTGGCGGCTTAAGATTGGTATGTGGGAGGCTTTATTATACTGTGCTTTGGCGCTCGGGAGGAGGGGGGTCACTAGAAGATACTTTAATCAAGGCCTGAATAAACTGCTGAAAGAAGATTTCTGAGTTGCGTCTTCCCTGCGGGCAAGGGGTCGCGACAAGTGGTGCCGAGACCCGGGAACCAGAACTTTCAGTAGTCAGGTGTGGTGCACCGGTTAGTCCCAGGTAAGTGGGATCCACGATCAAAGCGGGGATTAGTCCCAGGTAAGTGGGATCCGCGATCAAAGCGGGGCAGCTCCTCTGTAAACCAAGAGAGAGCGTTACATTTTATTGCAGCTGCACTGTGTACTTTCACTTTTGTTTTTTGTGTGTCTTTTGTTGTGTCATGGGTGCCACATCTTCAAGTCCGCTACTCCTGGTCCTACATGGCCTTTTACGTTCCAAGGGACTAGAAGTGAAACGTAGTACTTTACAGAGATTTTTACAGAAGACAGATATTGCTGCACCGTGGTTTGCGTTTTCGGGCAGCCTTACTATACCTAGCTGGGACAAATTAGGGAAAGATCTAGATTTCGCTCGTGAACAAGGCACCTTAGAGGGTGGTGTTATACCACTTTGTAAGTTAGTTAGAGGATGTATAGTAGATAGTAAATGGCAGGAAACTGTGAGTGAGGGTCAAGCTGTTCTTGAGCAACTACATGAGGAAAAGTCTGAAGGATCACATAGTGAAGTGGCAGAGAGCATTGGGAGTAAGAGTAGTGAGAAGGCAAAAGAGCCTGAAACTAAAAATAGGAGAAGGCTCTACCCAGACTTGGCTGAATTAAAAACGCCTGCGAACACAAGCGGCTCAGAGAGTTCTGAGGACCTAGATATATTCCTACAACAACTACGCAAGATAAAAATGAAGAAAAAGAAACAAGGGATACAGGGCACGCAGGCCTACTGTAAAAAGGGGACGGGATCCAATATTGGACAACAACACTCTGAGGAGGAGGAGGTAGAATATCTCGAAAAAGATATGGTGCCGGTTGCCCCACCCCCGTATGTGGGGGGGAGCCAAAATTCCGGGAGATCTTATCATGCGCAAGTTTGGAGGACAGTTAATACAGATATGGGACTTGCATACCCTGTATTTCAGGACAATAACAGGGGAAGATATCATGAGCCTTTAGACTTTAAGATAATTAAAACCTTGGCGGAATCTGTCCGCACTTATGGCGTGGATGCCGCTTTCACCCTTACTCAGGTGGAGGGACTTGCTAGATTTTGTATGACTCCTTCAGATTGGGCTAATCTAGTCTGCGCTTGTGTCTCCCCAGGGAAATTTTGGATTGGAGAGCATTTATGCTAGAGGGTGCAGTAGAGCAAGCTGCTCAAAATCATGCAGCGAGACGCCCTGCCTAGGATAAGGATATGCTTTTGGGACAAGGCAAGTTTGCTAATCAACAAACAGGATACCCCCCCGAACATTCACGCCTTGTCAAGATCACTCTTGGGAGAAACATCAGGTCTCTAAGGGTTTCTCTCTTTCCCCCTCTGATAAAAGATACTTATATAATTCTTCCAACTGTAATTCCTCTATAGGAACAGGTTGGTCTTGGTTTCAATGGTTAATTTCCAATGAAAAGGGAGCCACAGCTGATATCTCCACTTTGGCTCAATTACGAGGAGTCAAAAGCTGGTTGTTTAATGTTTCTGGTAGTATCCAAGACTCGGATCGAGGTAGGAGACTTGGAAATATTTCACATAACTCACAATTAAGTAATGCTACGTTATCCTCTGCAGCAGTCTGTCTCCAATCTCCGTTCCTGTTTCTTTTGGCTAATGATACATCACAGGGGATGCTTAATTGTTCTAATGTTACCTGTTATTTAACTGAGTGTTGGAATGTCTCTTGGACTGTGGCAGTGATTATGAAAATTCCAACCTTTGTCCCGATCCCAGTTACTGTGGATCCGGAATCTTTTCCTATTGTTGAACTGATTAGAGCCCGTAAAGATTTTGGTATTATGGCAGTTATAGTGACAGCTGTGGCGGTATCTGCTGCTGCAGCAGTTACAGCTGGAGTAGCCATGGCCAGCCAAGTACAAACTGCTGCCACTCTTAATGAGGTTATTCAACAAACATCCACCATACGTAAATCTCAAAGTAGAATTAATCAACACATTTTATCTGGGATTCTGGCTGCTAATCAAAAGATAAATCTGCTTCAAGATCAAGTTGAGAAATTGTCTGATCTAGTATATTTAGGTTGTGTTGATCAACGTGCACATTTATGTATAACCTCTGTCAGATTTAATGATTCCAGGAATGCCTCCCACATCATCGGGAAATATTTATCCGGAACCTGGTCCATGGAAGCAGAAAACTTACTCCAATCTCAACTAACTCAAATTGCTGTTTTGAATAGTACCCGTGTCGAACCAGTGACTTTGGGTCAATTCACCAGTTGGCTATCTTCTGCCTTTTCCTTCTTTAAGGAGTGGGTGGGAGTGGGCATTTTGGGGGCAATGTGTTGCTTCGGTATTATACTTTGTTTGTGGCTTCTCTGTCGCCTTAAAACTCGCCATACACAGGAGAAGGCTATGATTGTATAGGCTCTTGCGGCCTTGGAAAATGGCATGTCTCCGCAAATCTGGCTTGCGCATCTTAAACAGTGATTTTCTGGGCATGGCCATTGCACCCCAAGTTAATTTCACAGTGCACTGGGATTGGCATGTCCTCTTTCTTATTCTCCCCCAGTACTGAATAGCCCTTGCACTCTGCAGGTCTTGTTACCATTGCACGCAGATGGGTTTTAGGACTGGTCTTTCTTCTCGGCTACAGACTCTTTACTTTCCTCTGGGGCTTAGGGATTGTGTTGCCAACTAAAAATTTGTTATTGTTACCAGGCTACCTGTGTTGCCCTACTTCTCGCCGTTGTCAAGATGCAGGATGCGAGGCAAAGCACTGCACTTGAGTGATCCCTCAACGGACCTCAAGGAAAGCATGTCCTATTGCATGCGGGTTTGACGTCCACGCCCCCGCCCTACGAAAAAAGGCGTCGGCTGATATGGGGTCAGGTCTGGGGAAGGCGCCTCCTTAGGACTGAACCATACATTGCAGCCACTTCTGCACAGTGGGATAGGACCTCTACTTTCGCCTGCATTGTTTTATAAAATAGAAGGGGGAACTGTGGTAAGCCATTGGTGTAGATTGTGGCCGCCATTAGAAGATGGCGCCGGCTTCCACTGTGGCCTGTAGTAAGCAACTCCTTTTATGGAGAGTTGGCACGCTATCCCTTGCTACCCTATGAGAAAGATCCACGTGGCGGCTTAAGATTGGTACGTGGGAGGCTTTATTAGACTGTGCTTGGGCGCTCGGGAGGAGGGGGGTCACTAGAAGATACTTTAATCAAGGCCTGAATAAACTGCTGAAAGAAGATTTCTGAGTTGCGTCTTCCTTGCGGGCAAGGGGTCGCGACAATCATATACTGTGGGAAAATCAAATAACAACTGTAAAACATGATTAGCACATTCATGTGCGGGAACAGTTCGGGCAGGGGGTGATTGGTCAGCCCTGAGAAGGGGTATACATTTAAACTGATTGGTTGAAGCCCTGAGATGTATACGTGCTGACATGCACGGTTTCTGGGAAGGGGTTGTTAAGTAACTAGGTGGTCAGGGAAGATTTCAACACATCTAACGGGCAGTTCCGGGAATAGTCTTCACTGACACAGGAATTTCAGGTTCTGAGCACAGCTTGTAAACTTTACAAAACCTGTTTCTTTACGTTTCAATTTCAATTTCATTAATTCTTTCATTTCTCACTCCTTTTTCTGCCTACTTTTAATCTTAAAAGTAATGAATCATAATTATTGTGGGGTCTCACATTCTATTTCTGCCAGTGAATTGTATTTCTGTCTGATTACCATGAGTTTTACCTGCCCAATCTGAGCCTGGAGAAAGAAAACTATGTAGTTAAGCAAACGAGGTCCCACAGTTATCAACACCATAAGCATGATCAGGGGTCCAGCTAAGGCTGATAGGAGTGTAGTTAACCAGGGGGACTGGGTATATCATGACTCAAACCACACTTGTTGAATCTCCCTTTCTCTCTGGTGCTCTACAAGAAATTTTCTCAATTTACTCATGGATTATTTTACAACTCCAGTATGGTCAGCATAAAAACAGCATTTTTCTCTCAGTACAGCACAGAGGCCCCCCTCCCTCATGAAATGGAGGTCTAATCCTCGACTGTTCTGTAAAACAACTTTAGAGAGAGAGGTTAAGGATTCCTGCAAAAGTGTGATGGAGGTCTCTAACGTCTTCAAGTCTTGATTTATTGCTGTTTCTAATCAGGCCATTTGTGGTGACCCATGGATCATATCAGCTGTTCCTGTACCCACTCCTGCAGCAGCTCCTAGCCCCAATAGGATGGCTAGAGTAAGGGACACTGGCTCCCGGCAAAATCGGGTTGGTTGTCCCCCTAGTAGACCTTCAAAGGATTTTGCATCATGATAGAGCACCCTGGGGAGTATCTGCACCATTATACAATAATGTACAGAGCTGTCAAATACCTGGGCTGAAATGCAAGGAGTTCTGACTGTGTGGAGTTCAGTACCATAAAGGTTCCTTTAATTAGTTCCCAGGGGGAGGAGTCAGCTGTACTCTGAACTGGGAAAGTAGGCAAAGATGGAAACTGCGAAGTATGAGATGGTAGAGGGGTTTTGGTAGATCTAGGCATGGGAGGTTGAGGAGGCTTAATTCCTGACTTGAGGGGATTGGGCCCTATTGCTGTGGGATTTTCTTCCTTTTTAAGCCGGATGGTGAACCAGAGACCAAAGTCATAACCAGGGCCATTAATATAGAATCGCATTCCCCAAGTATTTCCCATAGGCCATGTTGTTCTGAGGTAGCCCCTTCCTTTGGAAGTGAAAGTTATATTGAGGGGGTAACATAGACTATTTTTTCCACAGCAAGTTTTTGACACCACTTGGATAGCGGCACATTTATTGGGATCAATCCAGATGTCATTTCATCCTACCCAAATCATACTGTCTGGGGAGTTTGCGTTTCACAATGTAGGTCCCGTGTGTTCACAACCCCAAGATCTACAATAAAAGTCACTGGGTCCTCCACAGGTTTGGGCCTGTTTGTGACTTCAGAAATCAGCTGGGCACACTTAATACACAAGACTGGCTAGTTTACACCTGAGCTGGGGAGATGACATCAATAATTCATGGGGTAAGTTGGTCTATGTTGCCCTGGTTTGGGTTTGAGTGGCATCTGTGTGGGGTCCACTATGTCAGGGAGATCCCAGTCAGAGAGGCCTATGGCAAGCTGACAAATATCCGGGTGGAGAGATGGCCACCAAGTCCATAAGGGGGCTGTATGTGAAATAGACCACACTACTTGCCCAGTAGGATTTATAAAACTTGCCATTGTTGCTGAACAGGCTGATGGG
Organism: Callospermophilus lateralis; assembly: GCF_048772815.1. NCBI lineage: Eukaryota > Metazoa > Chordata > Mammalia > Rodentia > Sciuridae > Callospermophilus > Callospermophilus lateralis. The sequence goes on along the minus strand of NW_027512374.1, from coordinate 110,955 downwards.
GATTAGGACTGCTGGTGGTCAGGGGAAGAATCCATAGCCCTACCCACACCACGGACATGCAACTTGAGAGGGTTACCAGTCTGTTCCAGTTTCCAGCCAGAGTCTGGAGAGGGCGCAGGATTGAGATGGGAGGTATGGATCCAGGAAGTGATCCCATCCACTTTCACCACTGTAGGTGTTATAAGCAGCACCTGGTATGGTCCTTTCCAGCAGGGTTCCAGGGATGACACCTGACACTGTCTCATGTAGACGAAGTCTCCCACTTGATATCAATGTGGAGTTCCCTCGTCTCCAGGATGATAAGCAGTGGCCAACTGTTTTCACAGGTATCGCTGGGTGCTGGGTTTGTTCAAGGGCTTTAAGTCTGTCTAGCAAGGGGGTGTTGAAGGAATCATTAATCTCAGAGTTGGGGTTAGGTCCCTTAATGGAGGAGGGGCACCGTAGAGAATTTCATAAGGGGTGAGGTTACACAAAGAGGCGGAGGGGTATTTCTTGCACGAAAAAGTGCATGAGGGAGGAGCATAGTCCAATTTTTTATGCCGGTCTCCAAGATTAATTTCGTTAAGTCTCTTTGATGGTTCTATTCATCGTTTCTATATGTCCTGAGCTCTGGGGTCTATAAGCACAATATAACTTCCAATTAATCCCCAGGGTCCTGGAAAATCCCTGACTTACCTTGGCCATGGATGCCGGTCCGTTATCAGACCCTATTACCTTAGGCAGGCCGAACCTTGGAAAACTGTCTTCTAGGATCTTTTTGACCACCATCTGAGCTGTTTCTTTCTTCATGGGGAAGGCTTCGACCCATCCTGAAAAAGTATCTACAAAGACTAGGAGATATTTAAGTCCATACCTTGCTGGCTTAATTTGAGTAAAGTCCACTTCCCAGAATTGTCCTGGTCTGGTTCCTCGTATGCGCATCCCTGCAGGACTCTTGGATGGGAAAGTATTAACTAATTGGAAGACTTGAAAAGCTCTAGTCACCAGCTCAGCTATTTTTTTCCTCTGTGAGTCAGTCAATAATAAGTCCTCTATTCGGTCCTTTAAGAGTGCTTATAACTTCTTTGAGCCTAAGTGGTTGAGCTGGTGTACATCTTTGACATAAAGGTGGGCTTTTTGAAATTGTAAACTTGGCTCTGTAGGGTCCCAGAGTTCTCTATCTGTCTCCTCAGATGATAAGTTGCCTGAATGTTCCGGGGCGGCCAAGTCTCCTGATTTTTGTTCCCCCCGGTGTGAAAAAAGTTAACAGAGTCACTTTGTTTAGGGCTGCCAATTAAGCTTCCTCATCTGCCCTTCTGTTCCCAACTGCCACGGGATTGTTTCTCTTCTGGTGCCCTGGACAGTGCACTATAGCTAGTTCCTTATGGCCCTGCAATGCTGAGTGAAGGTGGAGGAACTCATCTTTATTCTTTATTTCTTTCCCGGCAGAGGTTAATAGCCCCCATTGTTGGTAAATAGTCCCGTGCATATGAACAGTGGCAAATGCATAGTGGCTAATAGTTTATATGGTGGCCCTTTTGCCTGTTGCTAGTTCCAATGCTTTCATAAGGGCAATCAGTTCTGCTTTTTGGACTGATGTCCCTTCTGGGAGACCAGAGTATCAGATGAAATTAGTTTTGCTAACTGCTGCTGCTCCAGCCCGCTGCTTACCATCTTGGAGGAAGCTGCTGCCATCCGTAAACCATACGACTTCAGGGCGAGGCAGTGGCTGATCCTTCAAGTCTTGTTGTATACTGGTTTCCTTGCCAGTATGTGTTGACACTCATGAGTGACGGGTCCTGATGATTCTTCTGGCAGCAGTGTAGCTGGGTTGAGTGGAGCAGGGGGTCCCAGCGTTATTCTGTCTTTGTCAAGCAAGAGGCTCTGGTAGTGGTTTATTCTGGAGTTTGATAGCCACCTCTCTGGAGGCTAACAGATCATGCTCTCCAGGGCATGGGGGGATATAATGGTTAGCTTCTGTCCCAACGTTAATTAATGAGCATCTTTTATTAGAAGGGCTGCCACTGCTATAGCACTTAAGCAATGGGGCCACCCGCTAGCCACTGGGTCCAGTTTTTTGGATAAATACGCTACCGGCTTTTTCCAAGGTCCAAAAGACTGAGTGAGCACTCCCCGTGCTATTCCTTTCTTTTCCTCGATGTAGAGAGTGAAGGGTTTTCTACATCTGGGAGTGCTAAGGCCGGAGCAGATAGCAGCATCTTTTTTTGACATTATCAAAAGCTTGTTGGTGCTCAGGGGTCCATTGGAAGTGGGCATCCCCCTTTATCAGCGGGTATAAAGGGGCAGCCAAAGATGTTAACCCAGGAGTCCATAACCTGCAAAAGCTGGCAGTCCCAAGAAACTCTCTGAGTTTTCTCTTATTAGATTGGGGCAGTATCTGCACAACAGTTTTTTTTCTGGGCTCAGGGAGCCATCGTTTGCCACCCCTGAGAGAATAACCCAGGAAGATTACTTCTTGCTGACAAATTTGGGCCTTTTGGCAGAAGCCTTATATCCAAGCCGAGCAAGCTCGAATAATAGTGCTTGGGTCCCAGACTCATAGGTCTCCTTGGTGTCGGCTGCCAGAAGAAGATCATCCACTATTGGAGTAGGGTGACTTCGGGGTGTGCAGTTTTGAAGTCATTGATGTCTCTGTGGAGGGCTTCATCAAAGAGAGTGGGGGATTTTTTGAACCCCTGTGGGAGTCTAGTCCAGGTTAGTTGGCCAGATGTTCCAGGTTCTGGGTCTATCCACTCTAAAGCTAACAGCAACTGACAGTACTTATGTAGAGGCGAGCAGAAGTAAGCATCTTTTAAGTCCAGCACAGTGTACCATTTCCGCTACGGATTCAGAGTGCTAAGCAAATTATATGGATTGGGTACTGTGGGGTGAATGTCCTGCACTCTGTTGTTGATCTCTCTTAGGTCTTGAACAGGACGGTAGTCACCAGTTCCTGGCTTTCTTACTGGTACCAGGGGGTGTTCCAGGCTGATTGACAGGGCCTTAGGACCCCAAGAGCCAGGTATTTATGAATATGGGGCCTTATCCCATCCTTAGCTTCTTTGCTTAGAGGATATTGTTTAACACTAATTGGAGACGAAGAGGCTTTTAATTCTACTACTATTGGAGGTTGTTGATGGCTAGACCTAACCCAGCAGTTTCTGCCCAGGCATTAGGATAATCTTTTATCCATTTATGGGGTAGTTTGCCTGTTTGATTAGTCCTATGGGGCGCAAAGAGTTGATGTTCATCTTCTACGGACATAGTCAAAGATGTGACTATGGGAGTTTATACTGAACGCTATAGAACCTCCACTTGGGGACCATTAGGTTTAAAGGTTATTCTAGTCCGGAGTTTGGTAAGCAGATTCCTGCCCATCAATGGGGCCGGGCATTCTGGAATTACTAGGAAACAGTGGTGGACTTTTCCCTTTCCGAGGTCCATGTTCATCTTAGTTGTCCAAGCCCGATATCTACTGCCATTAGCCCCTTGAACTAGGGACCATTTAATTGATAGGGGGGCCAGTGAAGTCTTAAGGGCTGAGTATACTGCTCCTGTAATCACTTCAAAGTTCACTGTGTTCCCCTCAACTTCAAATGTTACTATGAGCTGGGGAAGGGGATCTGAGCCCCGAATTTTCTAGTCCTCTTCTAGAGTCAGCACGGCGGGCTGGCGTGGCTGCTTCTTTTGGGGGCACTCTTTGGCCCAGTGTTCTTTTTTATTACAGTGGGCACATTGATTTGAGGCCAGGGGCAGCCTTTGGTGTGGGCCCAGGTAACCCTTTATGTATCCCTGCTTTTTAACTTCTGGCCTATTTGCTGCTGTGACCCGAACCTTAGGCAATGCTTTACTCTGCCATTTGCTTCTTTCCTCCTTCCTTTGTTCCCTTTCCTTCTCTCTCTCCTCTATTCCCTTTCCTCCTCAGTTTCTCTCTTATAATATGCTTTCTCAGCTTCTCTGACTAAATCTCTTAAGGTCATATCTTATAATCCATCTAGACGTTGTAACTTTCTCTTAATATCTAGGGCAGTCTGCTCGATAAAGGCCATTGCAACAGATGCCTTTTGGTCTTCTGCCTGAAGATCAAAAGGAGTATATTTCCTGTAGGCTTCCATAATTCTCTCCAGAAACATAGAAGGAGACTCATTATGCCCTTGGATAATCTCTCTTACCTTGGACAAATTAGTCGGCCCTCTGGCGGCCGCTCAGAGACCCACTATTAGAGAACGGCGATAAGTGGACAGATGCTACCTACATTTAAAGGTGTTGGGGTCCCAGTTGGGTCGGTTCATGGGCCCGTAGGGATGGAGAGGGAGCATCACAGGGGCTTCCGAGTTTTCTATTATCCATCTCCTGCGGGTTTTTTTAGGTGGCCCAGCTTCCTTCAGGGGAGCAGGGGCTGCTGCTGCTGCGGGGACGTCCCCTGGAGGGCTTGGGTCTGGCCCAATTGCCTCTAGCGGCGGAGAGGCTGAGTCAGCGGCGGGAGGATCATCTGGAACATGTTGTGGGTTGGGGAGCGAGGGTAGAGGATAAGGAGAGAGAGGAGTGTCCAGTCTTGTGACTCAGAATGGAGGGAAGAGGGGGAGGAGCAGAATGTTGGAATGATAGGATCGTGGGGCAAGGGGTATATGGCTGTTGATCTGGGTGGCCACGTGGCCCCGGTGAAAGACAATATCTCTGACTTTTCGGATTAGAGGGAAGTGGAAGGATTCTTCTGGGGGCCATCCGACTCCTAGGATGGGCCATTCTGAAGCACAGAGAGTCTGCCAGGTCCGGCATTTTACTGAAAAAGAAAGATTCTTGGTACTTGAGCGGACATCAGTCCAATGATCAAGGTTAAGGGACAGAGGCATGGAAGTGCTTTGTCCCATAATGTCCCATAATGGGAGTTACTCAAACAGGGACAGTGAATACACAAACATGACACAGACAAAGACAAACAGTAAACGTTTAACATGAGTCCAAGACAAAGATTAGAACTGAGTAACTGGCAAAACATGATGGGTTAGACAATAAAGACAGACAGTAAACTCAACATGAGTTCCTGACAATGAACAAAACTGAGTAGCCAGCAAAACCTGATGGGCTGGAAAACCGAATCGTGAAGCAAAAAATAACCGAGTTGAGGAAACTACTAATCCTCTATTTCCCGAGTCCTCTGGAGTGTCCCCCAGGGACGTGGCCTGTGGCTCTGTGACACATCTGTCAGCCACCGTTGCAGAGAGCTAATGTTCTTCACCGACAGCCATTTTGCCAAGCCCTAACCTGAAACCTGAAACCAGAAAGAGGCACCTTACTTACTCTGAAAGGAGTCCGTTGGGGTCTTTTTTTCGTCACTGCTGGATTTCTCAGCTAGGGCCTCCAGATGAAAAGGTGGGCCGAACGTCGGAGGAAAAGACCACCAAGAGAATTTCTCATGAAACAGCAAAGGGTTTATTGGGGTTCCAGCATGCTGGGGCTCAGAGCTCACTTCAGAGGAGCAAGGAACAAAGAGCCCCGAGAACAACATGAGCAGATTTTATATACATTCTTTAGAGAGGGCAGGGACTTAACATACATCATAGCTTCCTTTAGCAAATCACCGTATACCATGGGAAAATCAAATAACAACTCTAAAACATGATTTGCACATTCATTGGTGGGAATAGTTCAGGCAGGGTGTTATTGGTTAGCCCTGAGAAGGGGTATACATTAAAATGATTGGTTGAAGCCCTGAGATGTATATGTGCTGAGCTGCACGGTTTTTGAGAAGAGGTTGTTAAGTAACTAGGTGGTCAGGGAAGATTTCAACACACATCTAAAGGGCAGTTCCAGGAATTGTCTTAACTGCCACAGGAATTTCAGGCTCTGAGTGCAGCCTGGATACTTTACAGAACCTGGTTCTTTACGTTTCAATTTCAATTTCTTTTATTCTTTCAGAACCTTACAAAGGAAGGCAAGAGACTTCATCAACAATGACTGCAATTTTGGTCATTTTGGTTTTGGAAGCAGACATGGGATTTTTTTTTTAGATCCTTACGGTGCTGGTAATAAAAGCCACAGTCTCACACAGGACCAAGAGGCTGATTAAGACATATCCCATTCCAAAGCAATTACTTCTCTGAGGTCAGTTACAGAACTCAGTCTCTGAGGGGAATCACATCAGAGTTCAAGCCCAGGTGGACCCAGTCATCTCTTCCAAACTCCACACAAATGACCACAATTAAAACCAAAACACTCCCCCAAGGCCCTCATCTTCTTCCATATATACATTCATCATAACCTCTGGCTGGATGTTTCCATGAATGTCACAGCCTAAGATAGTTTCCAAAATAAGGTCTCTTTCCCTTCATTTGCCTAACCACAGGGTAGCCTGGACACCCTTTCTGTGAACCAGGATTGATCACATAGGTCTGCCGTTAATACTGCTCTGCTTCTGCAATTTGAGGCCTACTGACTGTCAGGTATAGTTTCTTCATGTGATTTGGAGTCATGAGAAAACCCAATCATCTCTGCAGGGCTTGAAAGAACTCATTTGTCCCAAAGGATCCCTATTCTCACTTGATGGAGGTCAGGAACCTAAAAGAGGAAGGTGAGAGACTTCATACACCATGACTGATCTTTTTTGCATTTGGGTTTTGGATGCACACATTGGATTTTTCTTTAGATCCAACTGGTGCTGAGAATCTAAGCCACTACCTCACACAGGGCAAAGAGGCAGATTCAGACACATCCCTTTACAAAGCATTTAAGCAAAGAGCCACAGGTGATGCCCATTCATTACCATTTGAAAACAGTTTTCTTCAATATTCACAAAGGGCTGGCCTGAGGCAAAGACCTTCCTGATATTCATGGCAACCGGCAAATAGGTTAGCAAAAGGCCCAAAGCAGGGTTTCTCCACTGAGACTTTCCTGGTCACACTGATATCTGAGTTTTCTGAGATGCTCGCATTCCCTTCAGCTATCCAGTACATGGCCATGTCACAGAGCTTGGAGGTCGTACATATCTTGGACACAAAACCATGAGCCTATTCTGGAGAGTGGCCAGAATTCAGGAAGAAAACAGGATCTTGGGAAGATAGTAGGTGTTGCCCATCAATAATGAAACCTGCAATCCATTCCTAAAATGGGCAGGATGAATGCTGGGAAGCTTTCTACTAGACAGGACACATCCATTGATGAATTCTTATTTCTAATGTTTTCAACCACGGACACAGTGAGATAAACAGACATAGAAACACTCACCTTGTCAAACGACTTTCTAGAAACAGTCCACTCCTAACAAAACATACTGACTTTCCTACCTATTCTGAGAACATGAGACAAATCCACAAACCCACACCCACATTCACAAAGGCCCCTCCTTCCCCCAACTGAGTCTGTGACTTTCCAGAGTGTCCTCTGACTGGTCGACCATACTATGTTCCCCCGAAATGGCCTGTCCTGTCTCAGATCCGGTCTCCTTGTCCAACTCTGTGAAGTTGTCAGGAGCCTGGGCTGACCACTACCTGCTTTCTCCGGAAAGGCCCGTCTTCAGAGCTCTACTTGCATTTGGCCATCCTCAAATCATTAGGTATCAAGAAAGACAGACTCTGTCCTTGGTAAATCCAAACAAGTCAGCCAACTGGGACTGGGACTGGGACTGGCTCTGTGTGCCTGGCTTCCTGGATAACAAGTTCAGGGAGTTCCATCACCAAAGATGTGACTTAGGTCAATTCCTTCAGGAACGGAATGAGTTCACTGCCTTGGCAACCACTTTGTCCTAACAGTGGCTTCCAAGGGTTCCTTGAGATAGTGGCTGCCCCTACTTCCTGTGGCACTTTCACAAGTTAGAATGGTATATAAACCATAGGGACCGAGGAGAAGCTCTCCACACAGGGCTGGTTTGGTCCATCTTCTTTATATTAAGAAGAGAGAGGCTGATTCAGACACATCGTTTCATCCTGACCAGGTTGTTTGCAATGGAAGATGACTTTTGCTCTCTCAGGTCCTTTATATCTGCCTACATCTTCTCCTGGGATCATTTCTGCATCAACCTTTGAGGTTCTCAGCAATTGGAAGATCACCTACATGCCTGTATTGTAAGACCAACTCTGTCAATGCTCTTCTGTAAAGTTAGATTGAGAGAACAGTGTATGGTTAGGGTTAATAACATATTCTATTTGGGTTAGGCTTCATTCTGCGGAATGAATAATGGTATTGGGAACCTGCAATATTCACAAGAATATATCGGTGAAATATAAGTATGAAACCAGAAAATCTAGGTACGATTTGAAGCCCTGAAGGGCATTGGGCCCTTTAGTGGGATACTTAGCTTTGAATTATGTTCTGCACAGATGTCTCAGATAAATCGATATGCAATGGCATAGGACCTTGTACCTTGGATGATTGAATGTAGAAGAGAACATCCAGTCAAAAATGAATAGTCCGTAGGATTAGAAAGATAGTCGGTAGGTTTAGTAAAAAGGGTGAGTATAGGAATCGGACCAAAAGTTCATTAGCAATATTGTTTCGTTTAGAGAGTGAATGTAAATATTAGCACATGTGAAAAGTCATTCACAATGATGAACTGGAGAAAATATGTAGGAAAAAGATATCAATAGAGACATTAGAAAATCAGGCAAAGTATAAGGTGAGTGATAGGATTAGACATTTTCAACATGGTTGAAGTTGAATGTATAATCTTAGGAAGAAACAAATATGTAGACACCAATAGGATTGACATTTCAGAGCATTAGGCAATCTGGACATGGTTGATTTTAGTATTCCATGCTCACTTTGCATTTTGCTTTGGTGAAAGGTTAATACAATAGGTACTTGTCACTTCCTGTTTTTCTGTATGCTTAACAAAACACTGTTGAAATCTTGAGAACTGTTTGCTAATTTTGTTCCCAGAATGTGCTGTCCCCAACTGCCAAACTGCAGAATGTACTCCCTCACCTGGTTGCATGCAAACCACCCACTCGCCCTGACCCATCAAAAATTTCCTTCCATGCCCTCTCCAAGAAAAGTATATAAGCTCTCTTTAAGCTGTTCTCAGGGCTCTCTACTCTTTTCATGTGAGCTCTTAGCCCCGGCATGCTGGACCCCCAATAAACCGTTTGCTGTAGCTGAGTGAAAATGGTATACTCTTCTGGAATTAAAAGATGCTTTCTTTTGCTTGACTCTGCATAAAGATAGTCAGTTTCTGTTTGCTTTCTACTGGGTAGACCCAGAAACTGGAACGTCTGGTCAACTAACTTGGACTAAACACCCACAGGGGTTAAAAAATTCCCCCACTCTCTTTGATTCAGCCCTCCACAGAAATCTCAACAACTTCAGAACTACGCACCCCAAAGTCACTCTGCTTCAATATGTGGATGTCCTGCTACTGGCTGCCAACACCAAGTAAAACTGTGAGTCTGGGACCCAAGCACAATTATCTGAAATTGCTGAACTCGGGTATAGAGCTTCGGCCAAAAAGGCCCAAATTTGCCAGCAAGAAGTAATCTTCCTGGGGTATTCCATTAGGGGCGGTAAATGATGGCTCACTGAGCAGAGAAAACAAACTGTTGTGCAGATACCACTGCCATCTAACAGGGGACAACACAGAGAGTTTCTTGGGACTGCTGGCTTTTGCAGGTTATGGATACCTGGGTTTGTGTTCTTTGCGGCTCCTTTATACCCTCTGTTAAATGAGGATGCCCAATTCCAATGGACCCTTTAGCACCAGCAAGCTTTTTATAACATTTAAAACACTGACACTGAACTCCTCAACTTCACTGAGCCCAGCCTGCAATTTCAGAAAGCCCTACACTACATTAAAAATGTACATCAACTTACTCACCTTGGTTCAAAGAAACTGCAGGCATTCCTGAAGGATCAGGAACAGAGATTTTGACTAACTCACTCACAGTGAAAGGAAATAACTCACAAAAGCCTGTCGGTTCTGTCAATTGGTTAATGCTTACACTTCCAAGCTTCCTGCAGGAAAGCACCTACGAGGAACCAGACCAGGACAATTCTGGAAAGTGGACTTCACTGAAATTAAGCCAGCAAGGTATGGACTTAAATATCTCTTAGTCTTTGTAAATACAATTTCAGGATGGATTGAATCCTTTCTCACAAAAAAAAAGAAGAAAAAAAAAAAACAGCCGCTGAAACGGTGGTCAAGTACATCCTGAAAGATATTTTTCTAAGACACGGCCTGCCTAAGGTAATAGGGTCTGTTAATTGAACGGTGTTCATGGCCCAGGTGAGTCAGAGCTTAGCCAGGACCCTGGGGATTAATTGGAAGTTACATTGTGCATATAGACCCCAGAGCTCAGGACAGGAAAAAAAAATAAATAGAACCATTAAAGAGACCTAAACGAAATTAAGCTTAGAGACCGGCATAAAAGATTAGAGTATGTTCCTGCCTTATGCACTGTTTCATGCAAGAAATACTTGCTTGACAGACTAAAAGCTCTTGAAAGAACTCAGCGATACCTGTGGAAATAGCTGGCCACTGCCTACCACCCTGGGGACGAGGGGACTCCACATGGATATCAAGTAAGAGACTTCGTCTACATAAGACGACATCAGGTGTCATCCCTGGAACCCGGCTGAAAAGGACCATACCAGGTGCTACTTATAACACCTACAGTGGTATATGTAGACGGAATCACTTGCTGGATCCATGCCTCTCATCTCAAGCCTGCGCCCTCTCCAGACTCTGGCTGGATACTGGAAAAGAGTGGTAACCCTTTCAAATGGTGTATTCACCAGGTGGATAAGGCTATAGATTCTCCCCTTGGCCACAAGTAGTCCTAATGCTCATCAGCCTGTACAGCAGCGATGGCTAATCACAAATCCTACTAGACAAGAAGTATGATCTATCTCGCATACAGCCCCCTTAGGGACCTGGTGGCCATCTCTCCACCCAGATATTTGTCAGCTGGTTATAGGTCGTTCCTATTGGGATATCCCTGAAGAAGAGGATCCCACTAAAATTCCGTTAAATGCCTTCTGTACCATAGATAATGGAAACAAACATTATGGATGTAGGGACACACGAGCCAGATGCAGGTTGGCTAGCCTAGATTACTATGTTTTCCCGGCGGACTATCAAAACCACAAACAGCCATGGCTGTGTGGGGCAAAAGCCGACTTCTTCTGTAAGTCATGGGGATGTGAGCATACAGGGGCTGCCTGGTGGAATCCAAACTCCTCATCAAATTCAGTACACAGCATTGACCATATTACCAATTAGACAATCAAAACTGATGGCCACCAGATGGGTCTCTAGATCCTCAAATTCTGTGTGACCTTTTTAACTTCTGCAAGTGCTCAAAAGGGTGAAAGGAGATTCCCCTATGGGCAGGCCAATTCCCTCCTTCTCTCACATCCTGAACTATGCTTCTCCAATAGATCCTTACCCTCTGCCTTCTGCTCCAGAATCTCTGCTGTCACTCCCACCTCAGCAACCTGATTTCTCCCCTCCAATTTCTAGATCAAAACCCAAACCTCGGTTCTCAGACAATTGCCCCCTTGCTGAGGTAGCAGGTAGTGAGGCACCCCTCCACCAACTCACTCCTCTCTTCTTCTGTCAGTGCCCGCACCGGGTCCCACCAGGTCCTCTTACCAGCTATACCAAAGCTCAAACCAGCTGAGGAGAGCCCTCAGAACCCTATCCAAGATGTAATAAAAATGGCTTTTAAAGTAGCTTTGTCATCACTGAAAACAGGTTACTAAGAATTTAAAGTCCCTCAGAGACTTTTTGGGATACTCACTCCCGTCTTCCCCTCTGCTCTACCTGTTCTACTGCTCACGATTTTGTTGCTAGGAAAATCCCAAACCCCTTTCTCATTATTCTTTTACATCTCTCCTTTCTCATACACAGATCCATGTAGCTGCTCTCCCCCCCCCGCCTTCCCCATCTTTCCCCTCTGTAAAAGGCCCACAAAAAAGTCTTAACTGACCTTCTCAAAAATTCTTCACCAAGGCTGACTTTAGGACTTTCAGCAAAAGAGTCCCTATAAAAGAGTTCAATGTAGACAAACTTCCTCTTTTCATGTTGCCTGTTCTACTTGGCAACTGGCTGGAAAAATCAGCACTCCTAAGCTAGACAGCCCCTTACTAATTTTTCACAAAATATGTGAACAAGGCCTCTGGCCTTGAGCTGGGGCTTCACAGGGATGGCTACATTTGTAAGATAAAGAAGTTACCAACTGGACCCCATGGTAACAGCTGGCAGGGAGAAAACAAAAAAGAGAAGAAAAAAGCTCTCCCTCTCCTAGGTGTCCTTAAAAAGTTAACTTGCCCAGAACAGAGGAAAAAAAAAAAAGAAACAAAAACTGCTTTTTGTGGACTTCTGCAGACTGTGAACTTCTGAGCCCCTTCCATTACATATTGGGGACAAAATTCTAAAACTACCTAAACTTGGGGTTCAAGGGATTAATTGATTACAACAGAAGCAATGCCCTCTATATCCGGTTGCAACCAAATATGACTGTTTCTCTGTTTTCGGTGCTATCTTAGGTGCCTTGCCCTGTCCATACCAACAAGAGTATTATTCTATATACTTAAACATTGTTTATGTTTTCATAAAATTGTCAACTGGTGCAATTAATTATGTAATGGTGCAGATGTTTCCCAGAGTGCTCTATCATGATGCAGGTTCATTAAGATCAAAAAGCGGGGGGCATACAACCCGGTTCTGCCGGGAATCTGTATTCCTCACTTTAGCCATCCTATTAGGAATAGAAGTTGCTGCAGGGCTGGGCACAGGAACCACTGCCGTAGTCCATGGAACACAACAAATGACCCAATTAGAAGCAGCAGTAGAACAAAGCTTTAAGATATTAAACCTCCATCACAGCCTTACAGGAATCTTTAAAATCTCTCTCTGAAGTTGTTTTACAGAAAAGGCGAGGGTTGGACCTCCTCTTCATGAGAAAAGGGGGCCATTGTGCTGTATTGAGGGAAGAATGTTGTTTTTATTCCGATCATACTGGTTGTAAAATTATCTATGAGTAAATTGAGAAGACACCTTAAAGCGCATCAATGAGAGAGAGAGGCCCCAAAAGGGTGGTTACAGTCTTCGTTCACACAGTCCCCCTGGTAAACTACGCTTTTATCAGCTTTGGCCGGTCCATTAATAATCATCATATTATTGCTAACTCTAGACCCTGTTTGCTCCACCGTGTAGTTTCATTTCTTCAAGCTCAAATTGGACAAGTTAAATTTTGGTAATCAGACAACAATATACCCCACTAGCAGACATAAAATGTGACACCCCTCAATGATCACTTTTATGATTAAACGTAACCAGAAGAAGAAGTGGGGAATGAAAGATTAATAAAATAGGTATTTGTCACTTCCTGTTTTTCTGTATTCTTAACAAAACACTATTGAAATCTTGAGAATTGTTTGGTAATCTTGTTCCCAGAATGTGCTGTCCCCAAATGCCAAACTGCAGAATGTAATCCCTCACTCACTTGCACACAAACTGTCCATTCGCCCTGAACCACCAATAAACTTCCTTCCCTTCCCTCTCCAAGTTAAGTATGTAAGCTCTGCTTAAGATGTTCTAAGGGCTCTAGGCTCTATTCAAATTAGGTCTGAGCCCCAGCATTCTGGACCCCGAATAAACCCTTTGCTGTTGCATGAGACAGTCTCTTGGTTGTCTCTTCCTCCAATGCTAGAATGACTTTTACATTGGTACAATCATAAGTATGACCTTTGCTTTTTGTGTCCAAAATATTACTTTGATAAAATGAATATATAGATCAGGAGACATGAGTATTTCTTCCACCATTTCTTGCAGCAATATTTTGAAGACATAAAATTAGTATTGGGTGTACAAATAGGTGTACTCTGTGTCTATGAATATAGAGATAATTCATGAGTAGACCATACTGTGAATAAATAATATAAATAGTTCCAACTTTAAATAATGGATCGAATTGATATCTGAAAAAATACAGGAAATCTTATATTGATATACATACATTCATTCCAACGAGTTATACATCTAATAGTAATATTAGGGTTATGGTTTATCATGAAGAGTGTGTGAGTTTTGCTTCAAAAGTGATTATGGAAATCAAAAATAATGTGTTTGGGAAGAAGTCTCATGAAAAGACCAGTCAAGAAACATGGAGGAATACATGTGTTCTGAAGCAGGAAGTGATTGAAAGCGAAACAAATGCGTACAAATTTACTAACTTCTGGATGAAATATATATACTATGATGTGCATAAATTGAAGAAATAGTAATGAACCAGTGTTGAATAAAAACTAACATCAAAATATACATCATGTCCCATAGGAATCTACTTGCATTAATGTTAAACTGGATCAGTTACTGGAGAAATATTAGGATTTGTATGCAACAGTCACTGAAGTTAGTTTTCAGAACTAGGAAAAAAATATGTATTTCAGGTGAATGAATACTTCTGAGAATAATCTTGTGAAAAGTTTACTATAAATCCACATACATGAACATGAATAAATGTAGGGAGTGAATAATAAGATGCATATATTTCATATTTTAAAAAATCTGAAGAGTATATATATATATATATATATACACAAAACACAAACAAAGACATTAAAAAGTAGCAATATATATGCCAATCAAAATTCATCGTGAAATATATATCATCTACAGATCCAAAAATATTAATTTTACTGAACATGGATTTATGTATAATGTTGTTCAACTAGGAAGCTCACTCATAGTTCGAATTTTCAGTTCCAAAAGCGTTTAGGAGGAGTGATCTCTTCTCACACTTTGTATCTGCCAAGTTAGCCACCTCACAGGAATGTACGTGTGATACCAGGTAAGATTCTATATGTGCATATGAAAATACATGTGCTGAATAGCCTACAGAGAAAGGGAAACAGAAATTCACATATTTGTTAACTTTCCAAACACATGGAGAACTATTTCAACAAAAAATTGACAAGATTTATAACTCCTAACCTATATCATGCAAAAGGCAAAACCAAATATACACCGTGCCTCCTGTGAACTGCTTGTATTTCTATTCTATTTGGGTTATTTTTCTCCATCATATTAGGATTTGTAGTCAGAGTCTAGTATGGTATGGGTTAGTATCAGGGGTTCAGTATTTCGAATGGAAAATTTGAAAATGAATCCAATGTGTATGTAAATATGTGCTACACAAAAATCTTCCCACTCTCATCCAGAACAATGCCTTGAGAATACCTTTGCCCTAAGTAAGACACAATTAGAAGAGAAGAGTTAGAAAATCTGTGAATACATATCTGGAATGGAATATGCTCAGGAGTTCAAAACCTTGGAAGTGGTAGAGGAGTTTCCAAAAGTAAAGGACAGGGTAAACACTCCACAAACATGGAGGTCTACTGGCCTAGAGAATTCTTGAGAATCTGCCTGTGAGGTTGGGCACTTGAAACATATGTTGTTGTCAGGAGCTTTAGCT
This sequence comes from Callospermophilus lateralis, assembly GCF_048772815.1. Classification (NCBI taxonomy): domain Eukaryota; kingdom Metazoa; phylum Chordata; class Mammalia; order Rodentia; family Sciuridae; genus Callospermophilus; species Callospermophilus lateralis. The sequence continues at coordinate 95,569 of NW_027512374.1, read as the reverse complement.
TCTTTTCTAGTGAGACCATCAAAGCTCTGACTGAATCTATGAGACCTGGAGGACATGGTTTCTTCTTTTTCAATGAACATGAGTCAGCAGTGCTGAATTCTCTCTTTTTAGGTAAACTGTGGCCACTGGGGGATAAATGTCTACCATGTGGACTGTGAAACCATATGGTCATCCTCCATTTTCATGGTGTTTCTTGCTGTTGCACTGGGAGTTTTGTATTTGCTTCATGATATGCAAGGTTTTCAACTGGGACACAGTGTGGGAGGGAGTTCTGTAACGTGTGGTGGGTCAGGGTCTGCAGGAGAATAAAAGAACAAGACTTCTATCCCACATAGCTTGCCTCCTTGACTATAGCAACCTGATTCTGAACAATGTCCTGAAACTTCTCCATATATCAAGATGCCTTTACATATAAGGGTCTGCTGGCTTCACCATGTCAGTCACAAGCCATTTGGAAGCCAATGGCAGATCCACATGGCCACCCCACAGATGTTTTATCACACACCTGCCCACCATTGCTCTAGGCCCACTACTCAGCAGGATGCAACTTTCTGGCATCTCTGTTAAAAACCATTTTTATGAAAACCAGTCAATCAAGGCACTGTCTGGTATATTCATTGTTGGGAAAAGTATACACGGCAGCCATAACCCAGAGAGAATTCCCAACATGGCGCCTAAGGACTTTTTCTTCCTACCTTCTTCTTTCCTGCAGTGGCGTGAAAAGTTTCCGCCCGTGTGAACTCTCCCGCCTCCTCCAATTTCAAATCTCGCTGGCGGAGAACCTTAGCCCCAATGAGAACAAATTCCTGGGCTCCGGAGGTGATATCTGAAAGAACTTGCCAATAAATGGGTTGCCTGCCATTTATCTAAGCCCTTCCATCTCCCCCTTAGTTATATATAAGCACACAGCTTTTTGCAATAAAATTGGAATTTTCTGGTGAAGTGTCTTTGCATGGGGAGTTCTTTCATTCTGGTGCCCCGTGAGAGGATACAGGTGAACTCTTTCCAACAAGAGCCCCGTCCCCCACTCCGCCGAGACACTCTGCCCTAGTCCTCTCTTTTCAGACGCCAGCTTTCTGCACTCACCACTGATCTGATGTAAGTAATCCTCCCCTGACTCCAGCTCACCAACTCCCTTCAGGCTGCCACTGGTTTTGTGACAGTGATCGTCAGGCACACTCCAGATGCCTGGTAGGGGAGAGGGAATTCCTCCCACTAAGACCTTTACCAGTTGCAGTGGACCCTCTGGTGTTTCGTTTCTTTTTGGGGCATGAGGCTTCTGAGTTTACACGAGAGGCTTTATGGATTTTCCTGCTCCACTGCCGCTGCTGCTGCCGGCTAGAGTTGCTGTATCCTGTGGGGTTGCTGTGTCTGGCTGAAGCTGCCTCTCTGCTCTGCAAAAACTGAACTCCCGGCCTGGAATTGCATTCTGTCAGAGCCAGAGTTTTGTTTTCATTACTGACTTCTTCTGCTGCAGTTGAAAACTTTCCTGACGTCAGGTTGCCCTTGGCTCCAATTCCTTTTGGTTTCACAGATCGCACTTCACTGGTGATGACCAGGTAGTGCCCTCTGTATTTCCTCGTGATGGCTTGTCATTTTGGGGACGCCCACCTGACCCCCGTTTGCCCTGAGCTTCCTGGAAGCCGTTCCAGCCCGGGTTTTCTCTTTGTCTTTCTTGCTTACTCCTATTCTCTCTCTCTCTCTCTCTCTCTCTCTCTCTCTCTCTCTCTCTCTCTCTCTCTCTCTCCCATCTCTCCCTGTGACTATGGGCACCTCTTAGTCTGCACCTGAAGACTCACCTCTCAAATGTTTAATAAAAAATCTGGCCACACTCTCCCTCACACCAGACATCAAGCCCAAACTTTTAATCAAAATCTGTACCCATGATTGGCCTACATATCCACTGGATAATGGCAATCATTGGCCACCAGAAGGCTCCTTAGATCCAAACCTCTTCCGGGACCTTTTTAACTACTGCCAGCATCTGAAAAATTGGAGGGAGATTCCCTGCATTTAAGATTTTAGCCTTCACACACAGCACCCTGCTCTCTGCTCCTTTTGCCCTCCCTCTCAGGTCCTCTTTGCTTGAAAACCCCTCTCTTCCCCTACTTCTATTCCTGACTTCACAGATTCTTCCTCATTCGACCAAGCAGATGAACCCCCACCTTATCCCCAAGCCCCATCTGCCCCTTCTCTCCCGCTATACCTTCCTCTTCCTCTGCCTAATTCCATGGATCCTCCGCCTTCCGTTTCATCCCTCTTTCCTCCGCCCTCTTCTGCCTGCTCCACCTCCTCCTCCTCCACAGAGACACTCCCTTCCTCTCCCTCTCCTTCCTGTTCACTGCCTTCCTCTTTCAGTCCTCCTGTTACCAGGTCTAAGGGACTCCTTCCCACCCCCAAGACAATTGCACCCCTTCGTGAGGTAGCTGGTCCCGAGGGTGTCATCAGAGTCCACGTTCCGTTTTCCATGTCGGACATTACTCAGCTAGAGAGGAAGTTAGGCTCTTTCACCACTTACCCCACCACTTACATTCGGGAGTTTCAATGGGTCCTGCAAGTATGTAGCCTCACTCATCATGACATCTACATGCTCTTGGCCAATACACTTCTCCCCAAGGAAAGGCAATGAGTCTGGGAGTTAGCCCAAGCCCATGCTGATGAAAATCATAGGACCAATCCTACCCACCCCCAGGCCCTCATGCTGTCCCAGAGCAGGATCGCCTATGGGATTACAAGACCCGTGAAGGCTTACAGTTTCGTGACCTTTTTACATCCTGTCTCTTGGCGGGGCTGAAAAAGGCCACCCGCAAGGCTGTTAACTTTCAAAAGGTGCAGGAGGTCATTCAAAGGAAGGAGGAAACACCTTCAGATTTCCAGGATAGACTAACCAAGGCCCTTCAACAGTACACAAAACTCGACCCAGAAACCCCAGATGGCCGTCATGTCTTAATGACATACTCTCACTATTAAAAGTCACCATTCACATATCACCCCACATTATTCTACCTCTCATTTCCTCATGATGTTCCTAGGGGCAAATACACCTCCTTCATGCAGTCTCCCACGACTATCTAAACCAGTTAACCCTGAGGTTTGGGACACAACTACACCCTCTATGGCTAAATGAAGTCCTATTCATATTGTCTTACACGACCCATCAAGATATATTAGTCAACCACAATATCTACTCACAACCACAGCCTTCCTCGGATTAGAACCCATCATCGAGGATTTATTATGAAAGGGGTATCTTAGGCCTACACAATCTCCTTTCAACACCCCCCATTCTGGCAGTTAAGAAACCTAACGGGTCCTACAGGCTGGTTCAAGACCTTCACCTTGTCAACTCCTCTGTGGTCCCCATCCACCCGCTAGTGCCCAACCCTTACCCCTGCCTCTCTCAGATCCATGCCACTACTACCCACTTCTTGATCCTAGATTTCAAAGATGCATTCTTTTCTATTCCCTTGTCATCAGAATCTCAGGATATCTTTGCTTTTACGTGGACTGACCCTCACACCGGCCATTCTCGTCAGCTTACCTGGACTGTCCTCCCACAGGGATTCAGGGATAGGCCCCATCTCTTTGGCCAAGTTCTTGCCAAGGACGTCACATCCTTTCACCCGACCTGTCCTGACTCTACTCTCCTTCAGTATGTCGATGATCTTCTTCTATGTAGTCCCTCTTGGGAACACTCTCAATCCCACACTGCTCAGCTTCTTAATTTCCTAGCATACAAGGGATATAGGGTGTCTCCCCACAAGGCCCATGTTTTCCAGTTTTTTCTCATCTATCTTGTTTTTTGCCTTACACCTAGGAAAATGGAAATAACACTGGATAGGAGGCAACTCCTTTCTGATCTTCCAGTGCCCCATACGAAAGCCGAAATACTATCATTCCTAGGACTAGCATTTATTTTAGGGCCTGGATCCCAAATTATTCTCTTCTAGCCAAAAGCCTGTATGACCTAGCAAAGGGACCCCCTAATGAATCTCTTGCCTCCTCCCCTAACTACCACTTCTGCAGGCTTCAGCAACTCCTCTTAAAGGCACCTGCCTTGCACCTTCCTGATATTTCAAGACCATTTCATCTATATGTCCATGAAAAAGGGGAGCAAGCATTTGGGGTCTTAGGTCAAAACTATGGGCCTACATTTGCACCTCTGGCATATATGTCCAATAAAGTAGACCATACAATCTGTGGGTAGGCCCCTTGCTTAAAAGCTCTGGCTGCTGAACAAATTTTACACAAAGAAGCCTCTAAGCTGACTTTTGGGGCCCCTTGAACTATTCACTCCCCACATCACTTGAAGGATCTTTTAGCTTATAAGGGCCTTCAAACCCTTCCTCCATCCAGAGTTCTGTCGCTCCCCACTTCATTTCTGGAAAACCCTAATATTACTTTCCTCCCCTGCTCTGCACTGAACCCTGCCTCACTGCTCCCAATGACTCCCACGTCTAACACAACAATTCATAATTGCTTGGAAACCTTAGATGATTTCCTTCCCTGTCATTCTTCAATTTCTGAGGGACCACTCACCAAGCCTGACCTTATCTGGTTCACTGATGGCAGTTTCTTTAGGCAGAATGGCACTCATTACTCTGGATACACTGTAGTTTCAGCCACTGAGATTATAGAGGCCAAAGCTCTACCTTCAGGAACTACCAACCAGCAGACTGAACTCATAGCAGCCACTCGTGCCTGCCTTCTAGCACAAGGCAAATCCCTCACCCTTTATACTGACTCAAAATATGTCTTCCATATCTTATTTTCCCATGCTGCAATATGAAAGGAGCGAGGACTACTTACCACCAAAGGTAATGTGATCACTAATTCGGCTCTTATAAGCAATCTGATAGAGGCCTCCCACTTTCCCACCCAGTTGGGAGTTGTCCATTGTAGGTCCCATCAGAAGGACGGCTCTCTTATCACTGAGAGCAATGCCAAAGCTGACCAGGCGGCACGAATGGCTGCCACCACTTCCAGTTATTGCCCCCATTGGGGGACATAAAATGGCCACTTTAGACATCTCATCTGAAGCCACTACTTCTTCCAGTAAGAACAAGGATCTTTTCAAGTTCCTTTATACTCTATTCCATTCCGATTCTCAGTCTTTGACCCTCTTTTTACAGAGCTTCTTCTCCCTCACCCCCTCTGACAAAGCCATGCTACAGAATATAGCCTCTAATTGTCAGATCTGTCAGCGGACCAACCCTCATACTTTTTTAAGGCCCAAACCTTTCCCTTCCCACCAAGCCCGGGGACACATTCCCACTGCTGACTGGCAGGTACACTTCACCAACATGCCCTAAGTATGGCACACTAAATACCTCCTTGTCTTTGTGGACACTTTCTCTGGTTGGGTTCAGGCATTTCCCATTTCCAATAAAAGGCTTCCACTGTAGCTTCAATCTTTCTGACAGTCATCGTCCCCAGGTTTGGAATACCCACTTTCCTACAATCTGACAATGGCCCTGAGTTTATTTCTAGGATCACACAAAAGGTCTCTCAAGCCCTCTCCTTCAAGTGACATTTTCACTGTCCATATCACCTTCAGGCTTCAGGGAAAGTGGAAAGGGTAAATCGTACTCTAAAGGAAGTCCTTACCAAATTGACAATGGAATTAAACTTAGACTGGGTCAAACTCCTTCCCTTGGATTTGTTTCAAATCAGAGCTCTACCTAAGAAACCATCTTTACTGTCTCCCTTTGAGATAAGGTATTCAAGACCTCTTATCCCCCTGGGTTGGTCATTTCACAAGGACCTCTCACCTGAGATTTGTCTTTGCCTCTCTTGTTTTATCTTCGCTCGGAACTCTGGAAATATCAGGACTGGCTTCTTCTGGACCCAGTCCCCACTCCAAACACTCCTCCCTTAACAGCTGGGAGTCTAGTCTAGTCTATTATAATACCCCAGAGGAGAACGGGCCTCTTGCCCCAAAATGGGAAGGCCCCTATCCTGTCATTCTCTGTACCCCCAACTCCACCTAACTCTCCTTATCAGACAACTGTCTCACCCCTTGGATTCACATATCTAGGTTGAAGCCATATCACCAAGATGCCCACCTGATGACGACAGGACCACCCCAGAGGAACTCCAAGAATCACCTCCTGAACCTCCCCTTTACTCCTGCTCTCCACTCCCATCTCACCCATTTAAGTTGCGGCTAACACGGTGTTTCCCGCAGAACAATTCCTCTTAAAGAAGGCACAATGAGCTCTCCCAACACCCTAGTCTTCTCTAACTGCTTGTTTTTTGTGCTCTGCTTATTTTCTGTGCTCTGTCAGGACTGGTATCTACCCTCCTCTGCTACAATGTATTTTTTCACTCTTCGGGAATGATACTCAGAACATGGCATGCAGAATGTCCACGCAGTGGATGCAACTGCTTGCTTCATCCACAACAGCACATCTATTTCCCTAAAATTGTCACCTTCAAGGACCTTCGTCCCTGGTAGCTGGAACTGGCCTTTCATTTGCATCCTTTTTCATCAAACCAAAGACTATTGTCATTGGTGGCCTGAGATATATAATGGGTGCCCCTATAAGTCATGCAGGTTCCATCATGAACGTGGTAGCTATTCTTACCACTCACTTGGTTACCATGAAGGGTGGACTTCTAGTTACCTAAAGTGGCATAAAGGCTCTTCATCCAATAACAATGGATGGTATACTTTAGATGTACCTGACCCCAAGGCCAAACGTTGGGACTATGTTGAGTTTGCTGTCTATGCTCGGACAACCTCAGCCAGACCCACAATGTGGATGACTGTTGGCCGCACCCTGATTACGCCACCTAAGGCAACCATCCAGGTAGTCAAACACATTAAGGAGTCAGAATCAAAACTTCGAGATCTTATCCATAGCTCATTTAAAGAGGATTCAGAGCCTTCAACCCCCTCAGGTCCCCCTCCCACATGGCTCAATTTGCTACACCAAACTCTTTGATTATTAAACTCCACCCCTCTTTCTGTGCCTACTTCTCAGTTCTTTCTCTGTGCTTCACTTAGTCGTCCACTTCTAGCAGCGGTCCCATTAGCGGCAGGAAATATTTCAGCAAAAACCTACAATTTCTCTAAGAAAGGAAAACCCCTACATGTGACACGTATCCCACTATGGGAAAGTTGTTCCACCAATACTTTATTTCCTTTCATCTGTTTCCACCTGACAATAATGAATTCTTTACCCATTTGTTCCTTGAGCTTTAGCACCCCATCGAGCCCTGATTTATGAAACCTGGACATTTTCTCTGGTGTAACGGGTCTATAAGTACCTCAACGATCAATGTCTCTGGCATCTGTTTCTTGGTTACGGTAGTTCCTCAGCTGTCTTTGTATACTCCCATCGAATTCCGACAGGTGGCCCTACCTTCCTGCACCCTTAGGGCAGTCTTTCTGCCGGTTCTGGTAGGCCTCACATTAACAACCTCAGCGGCGAGTCTCGAACTCTCTGGTGAAGCTATAGGTCATGCTCTATGGGCATCCAATGACCTGCAACAAAAACTGCAGGAAGCACTTGATAACACTGCTCAGTTTCTGGGCTCCTTGCAGTGACGGTTACTTCATTGGCACAACTGGCTTTACAGAACCGAAGGGCAATTGATCTTCTCATTGCAGAAAAAGGGGGAACATGCCTGTTCCTCAGAGAGGAATGTTGTCATTATGTTAATGAATCTGGCCTAATAGAAAAAAATGTTGTTAAATTGCAGGAATTATCAACCCAATTGCTTCCAATCCTTTCTTGCCATGTACTTAGTACCAATCTTGGGGCCCCTTATTGGGATGCTCCTTTTTTGTGCTCTCTTGCCCTGCATAATGAAGTCCCTTCAAACCCAACTGAAAAAAAATTTCTAATCAAACATTCAACCAGCTTTTGCTTAGGCACTAGCAGCCTCTGATGACTGATGAACCCACAACATCTCCAAGAGAACAGTTCACTCAGTGCTGAAGCTCACTACCAGGCACGATGGAATGCAACGGACATCAGACGGCGAGAGACAACGAGCTCAGAGAACCTTTTAATCTGCCATCCTGGATTAATGAGTCTTTATGTCCTTCTAAGTTTCCTCATGGCCCTTGGCCTCTTCTCTGTCAGTCCCCCAACATGGTACTTCTGCCAAAAATTGACCTTTGCTTTAATTTTTATCTTAATTCTGTTTTTATTCGCTCTGATCTTCTTCAGGTGCTGGTGATGCCATGTCCAGGCAACACTTCCAGTATTTCCCAGAGTCTCTGAAACAGGACCAGTGACTGATACCAACAAACTCCTCCATCCAGGACTGGTTCAATGCCATCGACAACTTGAGGCTTCAGGGAACTTTCATGGACTTCACCCCTATGGAAGTAGCTGTCTGTAGCCACTGGGTTTTCTTTCTGGCTGCCATGATATCCCCAGACCTGCCCCCCGAGAATTCCTCCACTTCCCATTCTAGGCCCCACAGCGCCCCCAAACAGCAAGAAGCAGCCAGATCTGACCAACGACACCACACTTCCTAAGAAAACAAAAAGGGAGGAATGTTGGGAAAAGTATAAACGGCAGCCATTCCCCAGAGTAAAAACCCCAACATGGTGCCTAAGGACTTTTTCTTCCTACCTTCCTCTTTTCTGCAGTGATGCAAAAAGTTCCCGCCTGTGTGAACTCTCCCGTCGGCGCCAATTTCAAATCTCTCTGGCGGGGAACCTTAGCCCCAATGAGAACTAATTCCTTAGCTCCGGAGCTGATATCTGAAAGAACTTGCCAATAAATTGGTGCCCTGCCATTTATCTAAGCCCTACCATCACCCCTTTAGTTCTATGTAAGCACACAGCTTTTTGCAATAAAATTGGAATTCTCCTAGCGATGTGTCTTTGTGTGGGGAATTCTTTCACTCATGATCAGCAACAGAATATCCAAAGGTTCTCCAGTGCCACCTGGTCTGGGAATTTCAGAAATTTGATGGTATTTATTTAGCCATTTTTGAAGGATGAAGTTGGAGTTACTGTGGGTTTCAATTCATGCAGGAAACATTATATGGTGAGGAAGCTCATTTCAATGAAATCTCTGGAGAACACTCACAGGCAAGCTTCCCAAAGAGTGGCCAAAAGTTCACATGAAGCCAGGATCACTGAGGTCTACAATGTGAGGTCCATGTGTGTTTAGACTCTCAACTTTGGCTGCCAAGTCTTTAAGAATAAAATCATGTGATATCCTGGCTGAGATTCCCAGTGCCCTGTGGAAAGCCTCCCTGGACCTCTATCTCAGTTACCAAGGGCGATTCTGATGCGTGGCCTTCTAAAATCCCAACACATTTCATGGCAGTACTTCTCTGAGGTCAGTTCCAGAACTCAGTCTCTAAGAGGAATCACACCAGAGATCAAGCCCAGGTAGGCCCAGTCATCTCTTCTAACCGCCACAAAAATGACCACAATGAAAACCAAAACACACCCACAGGGCCCTCATCTTCATACATATAGACACTCATCATAACTTCTGGCTGGAGTTTTCCATGAGGGGTGCAGCCCAAGACGGTGTGAAAAATAAGCTCCCTTGCCGCTCATTTGCCTAAAGTCCGGGTGGCCTGGAAACCCTTCTTGTGAACCAGGAGTGATCAAATAGGCCTGCTGTTAATACTGCTCTGCATCTCCAATTTGAGGCCTACTGAATGTCAGGTATAGATTCTTTATATGATTGGGAGTCATGAGACAAACCAAAAACCTCTGGGCTAGCCTCCACAGGGCTTTGAAGAACACATTTTACCCAATGGATGCCTATTCTCACTTGATGGGCCTCAGGAACCTTAGAAATGAAGTCAAGAGACTTCATTCACAATAACTGCTCTTTTGGCAATTTTGGTTTTGGATGCACACATGGGATCTGTCTTTGGATTAATCAGGTGCTGAGAATCTAAGCCACAGCCTCACACAGGGCCAAGAGGCTGATTCAGACACATCCTTTTCCAAAGCAATTAAGCAAAGAGCCACAGGTGATGCCCATTCATTTACATTTGAAAACTGTTTTCTTCAGGGTTCACAAAGGGGTGGCCTGAGGCAAAGACCTTCCTGACATTCAGGGCAACAGAACAATAGGTAAGAAAAAGTCCAAAGCAGAGTTTCTCCACTGAGACATTCCTGGTCACACTGATATCTGAGTTTTCTGAGATGCTCGCCATTCCCTCCAGCTATCCAGGACATGAACATGTCACAGAGCTTGGAGGTGGTACATATTTTGGACAAAAACCATGAGTCTATTCTCGAGAGTGGCGAGAATTCAGGAAGAAAACAGGAACTTAGGAAGTTAGCAGGTGTTGCCCATTTATAAGGCAAGCGGCAGTCCATTCATAAATTGGGCAGGATGAATGCTGGGAAGCTTTCTACTATACAGGACACATCAATTGTTGCATTCTCTTTTCTAATGTCTACAACCACGGACACAGTAGCATACACAGACATAGAAACACTCGCCTTGTCAAACGTCTTACTAGAAGCAGTCCACTACAAATCAAAGAAAAAAACGCCTTTCCTACCTATTCTCAGATCATGAGACAAAACCACAAAATCACACCCACACCCACGAAGGCACATCCTTCCCCCATTAATCTCTGTGACTATCCAGAGTTTCCTCTGACTGGTGGGCCACAGTATGTTCCCCCGAAATGGCCTGTCTTGTCTCAGATCTGCTCTTCTTTCCCAACTCTGTGAAGTTTTCAGGAGCCAGTGGCCAACCACTACCTGCTTTCTCAGGAAAGGCCCCTATTCAGAGCTCTCCTGGTATTTGGCCATCCTCATATCTTAAGGTACCAAGAAAGACTAACACTCTCCTTTGTAAATCCAAACAAGTTAAACCCCTGGGCCTGAGACTTGACTGGCTCCGGGTGCCTGGCATCCTGGATCCCAAGTTCAGAGAGTTCCATCACCAAGGAAGTGAGGTAGGTCAATGCTTCAGGAACTGAATGAGGTCACTTCCTTGGCAACCACTTTGTCCTAACAGTTGCTTTCAAGTGTCCCATTATATGGAGGCTGCCCCTACTTCCTATGACATTTTCACAAGTTAGAATGGTATATAAACCATGGGCACCCGGGAACAGCTCTCCACCTAGGACTGGTTTGGACCATCTTCTCTACATTAAGAAGAGAGAGGCTGATGCATACACATCCCTTCATGCTGACCAGGTTGTTTGCCATAGAAGATGACTTTTCTCTCTCAAGTTTTCATAGCTGCCCACATCTTCTCAAGGCATCCTTTCTGCATGGACCTTTGACGTTCTCAACAGGTGGAAGATCGCCTACATTCATGTATTGTAAGACCAACTCTGTCGCTGCTCTTTTGTAAAGTTAGATTGACGGAACAGTGTATGGTTAGGGTTAATAACATGTTCAATTTGGGTTAGGAATCTTTCTGCACGATGAATAATGGTATTGGGAAACTATAATATTTACAAGAATATATATGTGAAATATAAGTATAAAAACAGAAATCCAGGGAAGATATGAAGCCCAGAAGGGCATTGCACCCTTAATTGGTATGCTTAGCTTTGAATTATGTTCTGCACAAATGTCTCAGATAAATCGATGTACAATGGCATAGGACCTTGTACCTTTGATGATTGAATGTCAAAGAGAACATCCACTCAAAATGGGATAGTAGGTAGAATTAGGAAGATGGTCGGTAGGTTTAGAAAGAAGAGTGAGTATAGGATTTAGACCAAAACTTCTTAAGCAATAGGGTTTCGGTTAGAGAGTGAATGTAAATTTCAGCACACATGAAGTGTAAGTCACAATGATGAACCGGGGAAATATGTAGGATAGCAGATATAAATAGAGACATTACTAAATCAGGTAAAGTATAAAATGAGTGATAGGATTAGACATTTTCAACAGGCATGAGGTTGAATATATAATCTTAGGAAGAAACAAATATGTAGTCACCAATAGGATTGATATTTGAGAGCATTAGGCAACCTGGACATGGAAGTTTATGTAATCCATGCTCACTTTCCATTTAGGCTTTGGTACAATCTTAAGGGTGACTTTTTTTTTGTCTAGAATATTACTGTGATAAAATGTATATGTAGATCTGGTGACATGAGTATTTCTTCCACCATTTCTTTTAGGAATATTTTGAAGATGTATAAATTAGTATCTAAGGTAAAATAGGTGTACCCCCTGTCTATGAATAGAGAGATAATGCATTAATAGACCATACAGTTAATAAATAATATAACTGCTTCCACTTTAAATAATGGATTGAATTGATAACTGAAAATATATAAGAAATCATATTTTGATATAGAATCATTCATAACAACTAGTTATACGTCTAATTGTAATATTAGGGTTATGGCTTTTCATGAAGAATGTGTGAGTTTTGCTTCAAAATTATTATGAAAATCAAAAATAATGTGTTTGGAAAGAAGTCTCATGAAAAGACCAGTCAAGAAACATGGAGGAATACATGTTTTCTGAAGCAGGAAGTGATTGAAAGTGAAATAAATGCTTATAAATTTGTGAACTTGGGAATGAAATATATATACTGTAATGTGCATAAACTTAAGAAATAGTAATGTACCAGTGTTGAATTAAAACGAACTCCAAAACACATATCATGTCCCATAAGAATCTACTTGCATTGATGTTAAACTGGGTCAGTTACTGTAGAAATATTAGGAGTTATATGCACCATTCACTGAAGTTAGTTTTCAGTACTAGGAAACAAATATGTATTTCAGGTGAATGAATATTTCTGAGTATAATCTTGTTAAAAGTTGATTATAAATCCACATACATGAACAGAAGTTATTCACTCCAAACCCAACAAACCGCCATTCCTACCTATTCTCAGAACATGAGACAAAATCCGCAAACTCTCACCCACACCCTCAAAGTCACCTACTTCCTGCAACTAGGTCTATGACAATCTTCAGTGTCCTCTGACTGGTGGGTCACACTATGTTCCCCTGAAATGACCTGTTCTGTCTCAGAACTGATCTCCTTGTCCAACTCTGTGAAGTTGTCAAGAGTCAGCGGTGAGCCACTACCTGCTTTCTCAGGAAAGACCCCTCTTCAGAGCTTTTCTCACATTTGGCCATCCTCACATCAGTAGGTACCAAGAAAGAGTGAATCTGTCCATGCTAAATCCAAACAAGTGAGACCACTGGGACTGGGACTGGGACTGGGACTGGCTCTGGGTGCCTGGCTTCCTGGATCCCATGTTCAGAGAGTTCCATCAACAAGGAAGTGTGGTGAGGTCACTTTCTTCAGAAACTGAATGAGGCCACTACCTTGGCAACCACTTTGTCCTAATAGTTGCTTCCAATGGTCCCATGAGATGGAGGCTGCCCCTACTTCCTGTGACACTTTCACAAGTTAGAATGCAATATCAACCATAGGCACCCGGGAACAGCTCTCCACACAGGCCTGGTTTTGTCCATCTTCTCTACATTAAGAAAAGAGGGGCTTATTCAGACACTACCCTTTATCCTGACCAGGTTTTTGCCATGAATGATGACTTTTGCTCACTCAGGTCCTTCATATATGCCTACATCTTCTTCAGGGATCATTTATTCATGGACCTTTGAGGTTCTCAGCTGGAGGAAGACCACCTACATTCCTGTATTTTAAGACCAACTCTGTCCCTGCTCTTCTGTAAAGTTAGATTGAGGGAACTGTGTATGGTTAGGGTTAATAACATTTTTGATTTGGGTAAAGAGTCATTCTGCTGGATGAATTATAATATTGGTAACCTTTAAGATTTATAAAAATATAGAGGTGAAATATATGTATGAAAACAAAAATCTAAGTAAGATTTGAAGCCCAGAAGGGCATTGGGCCCTTGATTGGGATACTTTACTTTGAATTACATTCTACTAAGATATCTCAGATAAATCGATATACAATGGCATAGGGCCTTGTACCTTGGACGATTGAATGTTGAAGAGAACATCTAGTCAAAAAGGGATAGTACGTAGGAATAGGAAGATAGTTGGAAGTTTTAGGAAGAAGAGTGTGTATAGGATTTGGAATAAAAGTTCTTTAACAATAGGGTTTTGTTTAGAGAGTGAATGTCAATGTCAGCACATGTGAAGTGTCAGTAACAATGGTGAACTTGGAAAAATATGTAGGAAAGCAGATATCATTAGAGAGATTAGGAAATCAGGTAAGGTATAAAGTCAATCATAGGACTAGAAATTTTCAACAGGGTTGAGTTTGAATATATAATCTTAGGAAGCAACAAATATGTAGTCACCAATATGATTGACATTTGAGAGCATTAGGGAACCTGGACATGGATGTTTTTAGTAATCCATGTTCACTTTCCATTTAGGCTTTGATACCATCATATTGTGTCTTTTGCATTTTTTGTCCAGAATATTTCTGTGATAAAATGTATATGTAGATCATATATTTCATATTTTGAATAGTTTGGAGAGTGTGTGTATATATATATATATATATAAAACCACTGAGCCACTGAGACATTAACAATTAGCAATATATATTCCAATCGAAATTCATCACGAAATATATATCATCCACTGATGAAAAAATATTTATTTTACTGAACATGGATTTATGTATAATCTTGATCTCTTAGGAAGCTCACACATAGGGTGAATTTTCACTTCCAACAGTGTTTCTGCTGAGTGATCTCTTCTCACAACTTGTATTTGCCAAGTCAGCCACCTCACAAATATGTACGTGTTATACCAGGTAGGATTCTATATGTGCATATAAAAATACATGTGCTGAAGAGGGTACAGAGAAAGGGAGACAGAAATTCACATATTTGTTAACTTTAAAACACATGGAGAACTATTTCAATTAAAAATTTACTAGATTTTTTACAGCTGCCTTTTATCCTGCAAAAGGCAAGTCCAACTATACTCCATGCCTCTTCTGAAATTTTTTATTTCTATTCTGTTTTGATGTTTTCCTTATCATATTAGGATTAGTAGTCAGAGTCTAGTAGCGTATGGATTAGTGTCAGGGATGCAGTATTTCGAATGGAAAATAGGAAAATGAATCCAATGTGTATGCAAATATGTGCTACAAAACAATCTTCCCACTCTCATCCAGAATAATGCCTTGACATTACTTTTGCCCCAAATAACACACAAATAGAGGAGAAGGGTAAAAAAATCTGTTAATATATATATGGAATGGAAAATGCTCAGGGTTTCACAACATTGGATGTGGTAGAATAGTTTCCAAAAGTAAGGGACAGGGTAAACATTCCACAAACATGGAGCTCTTTCGGCCTAAAGACTTCTTGAGGAACTGCCTCTGAGGTTTGACACTTGAAATATATATTGTTGTCAGGAGCTTTAGATTCTATTCTAATGAGACCATCAAAGCTGCGTCTGCATCTATGTGACCTGGAGGACATGGTTTCTTCTTTTCCAATGAACATGAGGCAGCAGTGCTGAATTCGCTCTTTGTTGGTAAAATGTGGCCACTGTGCGCTAAGTGTCTCCCCGTGTGGACAGTGAAGCCATTTTTTCGTCCTCCACTTTTCGTGGTTTTTCTTCCTGCTGCATTGGGAATTTCATATTTGCTCCACAAAATACAAGGAGTTCAACTGGGACACAGTGCTGGAGCGGGTTCTGTCACGTGTGTTGGGTCAGGGTCTGCAGGGGAATGCATCAACCAGGCTAATATCCCACAGAGCTTGCCCCCTTATACATAGCAACATGATTCTGAACATTGCCCTGAAATCTCTCCATATAACAAGATGCATTTACAAATAAGCTTCTGTTGGCTACACCATGTCAATCACAAGCCATTTGGAAGCTAATGGCAGATCCACATGGCCCCACAACAGATGTATTATCACACACCTGCACACCACTGCTCTAGGCCCACTAATCAGCAGGCTCCAACTTACTGGCAAATCTGTTCTACACCATTTTCATGAAACCCAGTAAATCAAGGCACTGTCGGGTACACTCATGATCAGCAACAGGACATCCAAAGGTTCTCCAGTGCCACCTGGTCTTGGGAATTTCAAAAATTTCATGGAATTTATCTAGCCGTTTTTCAAGGAAGATGTTGAAGGCACTGTGGGTTACAATTCATTCAGGAACCATTAAATGGTGGGGAAGCTCATTTCAATGAAAACTCTGGAGAACTCTCACAGGCAAGGCTTCCCAAAAAGTGGCCAATAGGTCACATGAAGCCAGGCCTATTGCAGTCTACAATGTGAGGTCCATGTGCGTTTTGACTGTCAACTATGGCTGCCACGTCTTTCAAAATAAAATCATGTGATATTCTGGCTGAGATTCCCAGTGCTCTGTGGAAAGCCACCCTGTTCCTAGATCTCACTTTTCTTTCCAAGGGCGACTCTCATGCGTTGCCTCCTAAAATCCTAACACAATTAATGGCAATATTTTTCTGATGTCAGTTCCAGAACTCAGTCTGTAAGGGGAATCACACCAGAGTTCAAGCCTGGTTTGGTCCATCTTCTATACATTAAGAAGAGAAATGTTGATTCAGACACATCCCTTCATCTGACCAAGTTGTTTGCCATGGAATATGACTTTTGCTTTCACAGGTCCTTCATAGCTGCCTATATCTTCTCAAGGGATCATTTCTTTGTTGACCTTTGAGGTTCTCAGCAGGTGGAGTATCCTCTAAATTCCTGTATTATAAGACCAACTCTGTCCCTGCTCTTTCGTAAAGTTAGATTGAGGGAACAGTGTATGGTTAGGGTTAATATCATGTTCCATTTGGGTTAGGAATCATTCTACCGGATGAATTATGGTATTGGGAACCTGAAATATTCACAGGAATATAAGTGTAATATAAGTATGAATACAGAAATCTAGGTAAAATTTGAAGCCCAGAAGGTCTTTTGGCCCTTGACTGGGATACTTAGCTTTGAATTATATTCTGCACAGATGTCTCAGATTAATCAATATACAATGGTAGCGTTCCTTGTACCTTGGATGATTGAATGTCGAAGAGAACATCCACTCAAAAAGGGATAGTCGGTAGGATTAGGAATTAGTCGGAAGAGTGAATATAGGATTTGGTCCAAAAAATCTTTAGCAATAGGGTTTTGGGTACAGAGTGAGTGTAAATGTGAGCACATGTGAAGAGTCAGTCACAATGATGAACTGGGGAAAATATGAAGGAAAGCAGATAATAATAGAGACATTAGGAAATCAGGCAAAGTATAAACTGAGTGATAGGATTAGACATTTTCAACTGGCTTGATGTTGAATATATAATCTTAGGAAGAAACAAATATGTAGTCACCAATCGGGTTGACATTTGAGAGCATTAGGCAACCTGGACATGGATGTTTTTCGTGATCCATGCTCACTTTCCATTTAGGCTTTGGTACAAACTTAAGTGTGATCTTTGTAATTGTGTCCAGAATATTACTTTGATAAAATGTATATGTACATCAGGTGATATGAGTATTTCTTCCACCATTTCTGGGAGCAATATTTTGAAGATGTATAAAAAAGTATTGGGGGTATAAAAAGGTGTACCCTGTGTCTATGAATATAGACATAATGCATGAATAGACCATACTGTGAACAAATAATATAACTTTTTCCAACTTTAAATAATGGATTGAATTGATATCTGAAAATATACAGAAAATCTGTATTGATGTACAATCCTTCATTCCAAGCAGTTATACATCTAATGGTAATATTAGGGTTATGGTTGATCATGACGTGTATGTGAGTTTTGCTTCAAAGGTGATTATGGAAATAGAAAATAATGCGTTTGGAATGAAGTCTCATGAAAAGACTGTGAATCAGGCGGTATAGTGATACCAGACTTCAAACTATACAACAGAGCAATAGTAACAAAATCAGCATGGTACTGTACCAAAACAGGCGGTTGGACAAATGGTACAGAATAGAGGACACAGAAACCAATCCACTAAACTACAACTATCTTATATTTGATAAAGAGGCTGAAAGCACACAATGGAGAAATGATAGCAGCTTCAACAAATGTTGCTGGGAAACCTGGAAATCCATATGCAACAAAATGAAACTGAATCACTTTCTCTTGCCATGAACAAAAGTTAACTCAAAATGGATCAAGGAGCTTGATATCAAATCAGAGACACAGTGTCTGACACAAGAAAAAGTTGGCTATGATCTACATACTGTGCGGTCTGGCTTCAAATTTCTTAATATGACACCCATAGCACAAGAGTTAAAAACTAGATTCAACAAATGGGACTTACTCAAACTAAAATTTTTTTCTCAGCAAAAGAAACAATAAGAGAAGTAAATAGGTAGCCTACATCTTGGGAACAAATCTTTACTCCTCAAACTTCAGATCGAGCCCTAATATCCAGAGTATACAAAGAACTCAAAAAATTAGACAATTAGATAACAAATAACCCAATCAACAAATGGGCCAAGGACCTGAACAGACACTTCTCAGAGGAGGACATTCAATCAATCAACATGTACATGAATAAATGCTCACCATCTCTACCAGTCAGAGAAATGCAAATCAAAACCACCCTAAGATATCATCTTGCTCCAGTAAGATTGGCAGCCATTATGAAGTCAAACAACAACAAGTGCTGGTGAGGACGTGAGGAAAAGGGTCCACTTGTACATTGCTGGTGGGAGTGCAAATTGGTGCAGCAAATTTGGAAAGCAGTATGGAGATTTCTTAGAAAGCTGGGAATGGAACCACCGTTTGACCCAGCTGTTAACCTTCTCGGTCTATTCCCTAAAGACCTAAAAAGAGCATGCTACAGGGACACGGCTACATCGATGTTCATAGCAGCACAATTCACAATAGCAAGACTGTGGAACCAGCCTAGATGCCCTTCAATAGACGAATAGATAAAAAAAATGTGGCTTTTATACAAAATGGAGTATTACTCTTCATTAAAAAATGACAAAATCATAGAATTTGCAGGGAAATGGATGGCATTATAGCAGGTTATGCTAAGTGAAGCTAGCCAGTCCTTGCAAAACAAATGCCAAATGTCTTCTTTGATATAAGGAGAGTAACTAATAACAGAGTAGGGACAAAGAGCCTGAGAAGATTAACACTAAACAGGAATGAGAGGTGGGAGGGAAAGGAAGAGAGAAGGGAAATTGCATGGAAATGGAAGGAGACCCTCAGGGTTATACAAAATTGCATACAAGAAGAAGTGAGGGGAAAGAGGAAAAAAAACAAGGGAGAGAAATGAATAACAGTAGAGAGGGTAGAGAGAGAAGAGGGGAGGGGAGGGAAGAAGAGGGGGATAGTAGAGGAGAGGAAAGACTGCAGAATACAACAGACACTAGTATGGCAATATGTAAATCAATGGATGGGTAACTGATGTTTTTCTGCAATGTGTATGCGGGGTAAAAATGGGAGTTTATAACCCACTTGAATCAAAGTGTGAAATATGATATATCAAAAACTATGTAATATTTTGAACAACCAACAATAAAAATTTTAAAAAAAAGAAACCTGGAGGAATACATGTGTTCTGAAGCAGGAAGTAATTGAAAGTGAAACAAATGTCTATAAATTTATGAACTTGTGGATAAATATATATCTTATGATGTGCAAAAACTGAAGAAATAGTAATGTACTAGTGTTGCATAAAAATGAACGTCAAAATACACAACTTGTCACATAGGAATCTACTTGCATTAATGTTAAACTGGGTCAGATACTGTAGAAATATTAGGATTTGTGTGCACCATTCACTAAAGTTATTTTTCAGTACTAGGAGACAAATATGTATTTCAGGTGGATGAATATTTTTGAGAATAATCTTGTGAAAAGTTTATTATAAATCCACATACATGAACATGAATGAATGTGGGGAGTGTATAATAAGGCATATATATTTCATATTTTGAAAAATCTGGAGAGTGTGTATATATATATATATATATATATATATATATATATATATATATATATATATATATATACATATACACACACTCACACACAAAACACACACAGGAACATTAAAAATTAGCAATACATATGCCAATCGAAATTCATCATGAAATATATATCTTTCACAGATACAAAAGTATTTATTTTACTGAACTTGTATTTATGTATAATGTTGTTCAACTAGGAAGCAAACACATAGATTGAATTTTCTGTTAAAACAGTGTTTAGGAGGAGTGATCTCTTTTTACAATTTGTATCTGCCAAGTCAGCCACCTCATAAGAATGTATGTGTGATACCATGTAGGATTCTATATGTGAACCTACAAAATACATGTGCTGAATAGGCTTCAGAGAAAGGGAGACAGGAATTCACATATTTGTTAACTTTAAAAACACATGGAGAACTATTTCAATTAAAAATTGACTAGATTTAAAACACCAACACTTTATCAGGCAAAAGGCAAGTCTAACTATACACCATGCCTACTCTGAACTGCTTCTATTTCTATTCTCTTTGGGTTGTTTTTCTCCATCATATTAGAATTAGTAGTCAGAGTCTAGTCTGGTTTTGGTTAGTGTCATGGATTCAGTATTTTGAATGGAAAATTAGATAATGAATCCAATGTGTATGCAAATATGTGCTGCACAAATATTTTTCCACTCTCATCCAGCACAATACCTTGAAATTATCTTTGCCCCAAGTAAGACACAATTAGAGTAGAAGAGTTAGAAAATCTGTGAATACATATCTGTACTGGAAAATGCTCAGGAGTTCACAACCTTGGAGGTGGTAGAGTAGTTTCCAAAAGTAAGGGACACGGGTTGATAGACCCAACCTGATCTTTTATTAAAATTGGGAGCCATCTTGCCACAAAGCCATAAAAAGTTAATTTTGGCTTTACTATAAATAACTGCAAATTCTGAACCTGCTTGGAATGCCTGCCCGTGCCTTGAATTCACCCATGCTTGACTCTCTGACCAGATAGCAGCCCTCGCTGAAACTTTAGTGACACATCATAAATTTTGGCCTTCCCTGGCCAGACAGCGACCCTCTCTGAGGCTCTATTTGTCCTCATAATTTCTGATATTGGGGCCACCAAAAAATAAACAAATAAATAAATGAACTACCATTTTTGTGATGCTTGTCAAAGTTCTGTTATCTGTAACCCCCATTTTGTGTAACTTTCTGGGCTATATAGCTGTGCTGTAGGAAAGGCGGGGTTGCTGTCTTTTTCCTGCCATTTTGGGATGGAGAGGCAGCCCAGCCGGTTGACATAATAAGCTTGCCTCAATTTGATTTTAGTTGGAGTCAGTGTTCTTTTTTTGTGTCCTCATCTAATTTTTTTGAGTTCCCCAGCAAGATGACCCTGCCGACCAGATCACAAGACCAGACTGCTGGAAAATCTGAATCTGGCCTTCCCTTCAGGGCTCCGGGCTGGAGAGCCACTCTAGTGGGTGCACATCTTGAGCTGTTCCAAGGTCATGGAGTGAGCGTTAGGTCCCAGGAGCACTGCGGTGAACCACCGCACTAAAACTATTAGCAATCACCTGGTGGAGGAGGCCTCAAAAATTAAGTGGCACTTTTATAACATCTGATATCCGTTATAAAGGATATCAGATGTTATAATATCATCTGTTCTGATGACATAGAGGTGTCCTGGGGAGGCTCACATATACTCGTTTTCGGTACAGTAATGAGAATCGTTCTGTCCTCTGTTCTGTTCTGTAGGGAATTCATCTGGAATGGTAGAGATGTGATGACTGGCATGTACGTGGTCCTACTTCGGAGCTTTAGCAAGACGTTGCATTGCTCCTATGTTTTTTGTTTCAAGTTCGGGTTTCTGTATTTTGTGTTTTGTTCTGTGTTCTATATGTTTTTCTTGTTTGTTTTGTGTGTTTTGTTCTGTGATTTCTGTGGTAAAAACATAAGTATATTGGACGTGAAAATGGGTAACAAAGAAAGTAAGCCTGATATTCTTTCGGACTCTGTTTTAAGGAACTGCGATGAACTTTACCCCCCTTTGTTAAGCAGGATGAGAGAAGCTCCTAGCTGGCTGCCTGGAGTATAACCACTGCAGAGGGCAATGCCTGCTGGGGACCTAAGAACTGAGTATCTCCCAGGTTAACAAGTGAAACTCCATTAAAACCCCTTGTCCCTCCAGATCAAGAGAGTCACAACCTCTGGGCAGGGTTCCCTGTGTTTCTTCTTTGTTACCAAAGCAATAAACCTCCCTTTTTCTTTTTCTAAAAACCTTGTCCTCATTATTAAATTGGCATTAATTGGCTTCAAGTTCAGGAGCCGAACTTTAAGTTACAAATTTTGATAAATCCCTCCCCCACCCCCTGTCCCAGAACATTTTTAGAGCTGACTACTGAAATGTTACTAGATGGAACATGCTTGGGGTGGAACCGAACCAGAGGAGATAATCCTGTAAGTAAAAGGAGGGACTGAGGGACTCCCAGCAGCTGCTGAAGCGCTGTTGCTTCAGGGAATTCCCTCCTTCCTTCCCTGCACTGTAAGGATTATGCCACCACTGTCTTGTTAAAAAAGAGAAAAAGAAAAAGGGGACACTAAATGCATTAAAGTCACCATGGAGACCCTTAATTGTACATTTCAGGTTGCCCCTCTGTTAAAACATCTGCCCCCCCCCTTGTGGACATCTATGGTGCCACTGGTGTAGGAGATTTTTTTTCTTATCTGCTCAGGTTTAAAGGATTCTGTCTGACAGCCATAGACTGGACCTTCTTTCTGTCTGTCTTGTGTCTTTGTTTCTGGCCCTTTAAGACATGTGCAATAATGTGTTGATATTATAAATTGTTTCTTGGGAATGATCTTAGCTGAATGTGTGTCTAAATGATGATGTTTTCTTGTAACAATCTGGTATTTGAATGGGTTTTTGAAGCATTGCAAAATCTTGCAGTTAAAAGTCGGGTTTAGGTAATGGTTTAGTTTATGATTTCAGATAATTCATGCCAGAGAACTTAAATACTTAGGATGGAAAACTAAAGAACTCTACTTCCAAATTGGCAAGTAACTTCCCAATCATTCAGTCTTTATTTTTCACCAATTTTGAATTGGGTAGCCTGTGAAAATATCACTGTGTGTTCGAGAGCATTAATCTGGACAAGGATTGTAAATCATAGTATGATATCTGTTGACAAAACAAGATGTAAAGATTTAAAATTTTGTGAATTGTATCTTAAAATTGTACCATAATTTTCAACATCCGAACCTGAAAATTATGGTTAAAATGCCTTAGGCCTGAGGTGTCTGCTCAGAAAAGCAGTTTTTTCCTGCTCCTTCCAGACCTCAGCCATGACTTATTTTGAAAGGCAAATGAAAGAAGCCTGCAAGCTTAGTAGGAGACTGATCTGAGGCCTAAGAGAAAAAAAGGTAAATTGTATGGTATTTACTAATTACTGGCCAGTCATTTTTTCTAGGACTCTTATTTTTTCCCTTAGATACTTTATTTTTTTTTTGAGCTCATGATTTTGATCATACAGACCTAGGTTAATGTTTTTCTGATCAGTACTATCTTTGACCAACTGTGGACTTTTTGAAACATTGCAATGGAGATTTCACCTGCGAAAAGCTACAAGGCCTTTACTATTATTATGTGTGCTCAATTTTGTTATGTGTTTTATGTCTATATATACATATGTCTGTATATTTTATATATGATATACAAATTAATATATATAAGGAGCACTCATTAAAAAAAAGCACTCATAAAAATAAATTTTAAAAAGTGGATCTAAAGATCTTCAATTCACGTGATTTAAATAATTCAATTAAATTTGATAAACAGATAAAAATAAATGTCTTTAAATTTAAGCTTTCAAGTTTTTCTAGGTATTCAAAAATCTGATAAAATATTAATATCTACAAAATGTCTAATATGCCTTGGTTCTAGGAATTTTTCTTCAACATAAAAATGGTTTACACTCTTCAATACATGTGTCTAATATTTTGATAAATAAGTAAAGTAAATTTGATATGGGATTACTCATTCACGAGTACTTTTGTTACATATCTGACTGACTTACTAACGTCTGTATAAGTTTGACTAAATTCTGTAAAAGATTGTAAAAATCAATCATGTGTTAAAGAGACAAAAATTTCTTAAAACATAAGTTTACCCATAACATTGTGTTTATTAAGTTTTATTTTTTCTTGTGCAAGCAACCATAGAAATTAAACAACTGATTAAATTAGAACTGTTATTTTAGAGCACTGTACTGCCATTTCTTTAAAAGCTAAACTTGGTTAATGTAGAAACATCAATGTAATTGTGATGCTACTAATGTGCTCATATCTTACAGGTATGCAAGTCTGTAAGGTAAAAATTTTAAAAGAGCATTATATCAAGCTGGTGTTCTGAAGTTTTATGGGGATTTATTCACCTGTTATCAATAAGATCTGTAAAGTTTAATCTTACTTTTTACATTGGGGAACAATTTAAATGTACTTTATGTTAATGAGAGCCTAATCTATGTAAAGGTTAAAAACTTTCAGCATTTGTTTAATTCATATTTTAAAGTGATTTTATATGGTGTTAGCTAATGTTCATGTGACCTCAAACAATTTATGTAAACTTTTTAAAATAATATTTAAAAAATAAAGATCAGCTTTAGAACTAAAACACTTAAGATTTATAAAGAGCCCTGCCTTACCTGAGATAAGGCTGTGTGTCCCATCTTATTTCATGTGAGAATGAATACAAAAGCAGTAGGTCAGATTTTATTTCTTTAAAGTTATGTTAAAAGTTCTTTTTTAATGTCAAGATTCCTAGGATCTCAAACAGGGGATATAATGTATGACTCAGCCAAAAAATTCAGGGTAGCTATTAAACGAACTAAGTATTTTTACTGTTGTTAAAAAATTTTATTTTGTAATTTTCTTATATGTGATCTAAAGATTCCCTGTTAGTGTTTTAAAGAAGTGTTGCTTTAAGAACAAAACATGGGTTAATTTCAGAGAGTAAGTTATCACCTACAAGACAGACAGAATAATACAGATCCCAATTAATAAAAAGATAAATAATTATAAAGTTATAGACATTAAAGCCTGGTGCTCTTAATATCAGGCTGTTAAAATTTATTTGATAGATGTTTAAGATTAGGATTTTAAATTAAAATTAATTGAAAAGGGCCAAGGAAACCAATATTTGGCTCTTGCCCTCTGAGTCAGTCTGAATCCAGGGAACAGGGGACTTCTCTAAAGAGTTTTGCAACTCTGGGCTATAAAAACTCCCCATCAGGGAGATTAATGAGACCACTGGAGAACAGAAAGCCAATCAGTGCATTTGCTATGAAGAGAAGAGTCATCAGAGAAGAAAGAAATCCCTGATGCTTCCGAGGGAAGCCACATGGTCAAACAAGACCTGGACCCACCTAGCGCAAATGGCTCTAGCAGAACTGAGAAAGTGCTTTCAAGTTTACCCAGTTTATGACTCCCATAAAAGCTCACCTGACTGTTAACAATAGATAGAAACAAAAGTCAGTTTGAATGCTTCATCTTAAACACTTAGCAAAGAAAGTGAAAACCAAAATACAGCCATTCCTGGACATTTTGAATAATAATAATAATAATAATAATAATAATAATAATAATAATAATAATAATATTTTAAGGTACACACTTTATGTTAGCCTCCCAAAATAAGTAAGACTGGAGGCTACAAAGAAGGATTCTCTGACAGGAATGCCTGATACTTATTAAAAGAGACTATCAAGAAGAGCTGCCAGAGTCAGAAATTTTCAGTTTAAGGCCTAAATATATTCCTAACCTACACAGGTAAGCTTGGTGTTTGCTAGTACGATTATCCAGTCCTGAGTATCAAAATTAAAGGTTTCTCTATTAGACACAGAGGTCATACTGGTAAAAGGATTTTGCAAGATCAGATGACACTAAATTATTAAACTATATCTTATGGGGAGGGACAACTCTAATACTAAAAGTTAAATATTAAATTGACAGTCTTTATAACTGGGGATATTAAAGACTGGAGAGGGAACTTCTATACAGTGACATGTTCCAGCTGCTGCAACATTTATTCAGTACTCATGGTTTTTGTTTCTCTCATGTAATAACCAATCCCCAGATGACTTTACAACCTGTTCTTCCCCAACCAGACTTCAAACCGAACTGACTTCGAAAAGGCAACTCATGTCCCTCAACTACTTCTAAAAGGCAACTCATGTCTCTCACACCATGCCTACTCACGTCATCCTCTCTCAGCTCAGAAGAAGCCAAAATGGGTGACGCCTCTCTTATTACAACAATGGAGCCAAATATAAATAGACAATCAATATAAGTAATTAATTAAGTCAGGTAAAATCAGGGAGACTGGTTTTGGGTGAGTTCTAAAAATTTGGGGACTTTTACCTGAGGGATTAAA
Organism: Callospermophilus lateralis; assembly: GCF_048772815.1. Classification (NCBI taxonomy): domain Eukaryota; kingdom Metazoa; phylum Chordata; class Mammalia; order Rodentia; family Sciuridae; genus Callospermophilus; species Callospermophilus lateralis. The sequence continues at coordinate 69,304 of NW_027512374.1, read as the reverse complement.
ATTTCCTCAGTGCTCTACCCCTAATCTATCAAAGATTTGAAAGGGACACAGAGAAAAGGGGGGAATGATAGACCCAACTGATCTTTTATTAAAATTGGAAGCCATCTTGCCAAAAAGCCATGAAAAGATAATTTTGGCTTTACCATAAATTACTGAAAATTCTGAACCTGCTTGGAATGCCTGCCAGTGTTTGAACTGAGCCATCTCTGGCTCTCCGACCTGATAGCAGCCCTCTCTGAAACTTTAGTGACATATCATAAATATTTGCCCTCCCTGGCCAGACAACAACCCTCTCTGAGGCTCTAATGGTCCTCATAAATTCTGATGTAGGGACAGCAAAAAAAAAAAAAAAAAAAATATATATATATATATATATATATATATATATATATATATATATATATATATATATATATATATATATAAACTACCATTAGTGTGATGCTTGTCAGAGTTCTGTTAAATGTAATGCCCATTTTGTGTAAATTTCTGGTCCATGAAGCTGGGCTGTAGGAAAGCTGGGGTGGCTGTCTTGTTCCCGCCATTTTGGGAGGGAGAGGCAGGATGGCCAGTGGAAATAATAAGCTTAATTTAATTTAATTTTTATTGGTGTCAGTGGTCTTCTCTTGTGTCCAGATCTAACAGGAAAACACTCACAAAACATGGAGCTCTGCCGGCCTAAAGACTTCTTGAGACACTTCCTCTGAGGTTGGGCACTTGAAATATATGTTGTTGTAAGGAATTTTAGCTTCCTTTCTAGTGGGACCATCAAAGCTGGGTCTGCATCTGTGTGACCTGGAGGCCATGGTTTCTTATATTCTAATGAACATGAGGCAGCAGTGCTGAATTTTCTCGTTGTAGGTAAACTGTGGCCACTGGGTCCTAAGTGTCTCCCCGTGTGGACTGTGAAGACATTTTGTCATCCTAAACTTTTAGTGGTGTTTCTTGCTGCTGCACTGCGATTTTGGTATTTGCTTCATGAAATACAATGAGTTCAACTGGGACCCAGTGCTGGAGGGAGTTCTGTCACTTGTGGTGGGTCAGAGTCTGCAGGAGAGTGCACCAACCAGGCTTCTATCCCACAGAGCTTGCCCCCTTGTCCATAGCAATCTGACTCTGAAATTTGCCCTGAAACCTCTCCATATAAAAAGATGCCTTTACATAGAAGGGCCTGCTGGCTGCACCATGTCACTCACAAGCCATTTGAAAGGCAATGGCAAATCCTCATGGCCACACCACAGATGTATTATCACACACCTGCCCACCACTGCAATAGGCCCACTACTCTGCAGGCTCCAACTAACTGGCATCTTTGTTCTACACCATTTTCATGAAACCCAGACAATCTAGGCATTCTATGGTACACTCATGATCAGCAACAAGACATCCAAAGGCTCTCCAGTACCACCTGGTTAAGGGAATTTCAAAAATTTCATGGTATTTAACTAGCAATTTTTCATGGATGAAGTTGGAGGCACTGTGGGTTTCAGTTAATTCAGGAACCATAAAATGGTGAAGAAGGTCATTTCAATGAAAGCTGTGGAGTACTCTCACAGGCAAGTCTTCCCATAGAGTGGCCAAAGGCTCATATGCATCCAGGCCCATTAAGGTCTACAATGTGACGTCCATGGGTGTTTTGACTCTCAACTATGGATGCCTAATCTTTCAGAAAAAAATCTTGTGATATCCTGGCTGAGATTCTCAGGCTCTGTGGAAAACAAACCTGGTCCTTGATCTCAGTTTCCAAGGGTGAATCCCATGTGTGGCCTCCTAAAATCCGAACACAATTCATGGCAATATTTCTCTGAGATCAGTTCCAGAACTCAGACTCTAAAGGAATGACACCAGAGTTCAAACCCAGGTAGAACCAGTCATCACTTCCAACCGCCACACAAATCCCCACAATTAAAACCAAAACACTCCCACAAAGCCCTCATCTTTTTCCATATAGACACTCATCATAACCTGTGGCTGGAGTTTTCCATGAGGGACTCATCCCAAGACAGTGTACAAAATAACCTTCCTAGCCCCTCTTTTGCCTAAAGTCAGGGTTGCCTGGACACCCTTCCTGAGAACCAGGAGTGATCATAGGCCTGACGTAAATACTGCTCTGCTTCTCCAATTTGAGGCCTACTGACTGTCGGGTTTAGATTTTTTATCTGAATTGGTGTCATGAAAAAACCCAAGCACCTAAAGACTTGCCACTGCAGAGTTTTGAAGAACTCATTTGACACAAAGAATCCCTATTCTCACTAGATGGATGTCAGGAACCTTATAGAGAAAGGCGAGAGACTTCATCCACAAAGACTGCTTTTTGGGCCATTTTGGTTTTGGAAGCACACATGGAATCTTTCTTTAGATCCATCAGGTGCTGAGAATATAAGCCACAGCCTCACACATGGCCAAGAGGCTGATTCACAAACATCCCTTTCCAAAGCAATTAAGCAAAGAGGTACAGGTGATTCCCATTAATTTCCATTTGAAAACTGTTTTCTTCAGGCGTCCCAAAGGGGTGGCCTGAGGCAAAGACCTTCCTGACATTCAGGGCAACAGAACAATAGGTAAGCAAATGGCCCAAAGCAGGGTTTCTCCATTTAGACTTTTTTGGTAACACTGATATCTGAGTTTTCTGATATTCCCCCAATCCATTAAGCTATCCAGTACATGGCCATATCACAGAGCTTGGAGATGGTACATATATTGGACACAAAACCATGAGCCTATTCGGGAGAGTGGCCCAAATTCAGGAAGAAAACAGGAACTTAGGAAGATAGTAGGTGTTACCCATCCATAAGGCAAGCCAAAGTCCATTCATTAATTGGGCAGGATGAATGCTGTGAAGCTTTCTACTAGACAGGACACATCCATTGATGCATTCTCTTGTCTAATGTCTACAACCACGAACACAGTGGGACATACAGACATAGACACACTCATCTTGTCAAAAGACTTACTAGAAACAGTCCCCTCCAAACCAAACAAACCGCCTTTCCTCCCTATTCTCAGAACATGAGACAAAACCATAAACTCCCACCCACACCCACAAAGTCATGTCCTTCCCCCAAGTAGGTCTGTGACTATCCGGAGTATCCTCTGACTGGTAGGTTTTAGTATGTTTTCCGGAAATGGCCTGTCCTGTCTCAGATCTTGTCTCCTTGGTCAACTCTGTGACGTTGTCAGGTGCCAGTGGTGAGCCACTACCTGCTTTCTGAGGAAAGGGCCCTCTTCAGAGCTCTGCTGGCATTTGGCCATACTCACATCAGTAGGTACCAAGAAAGACTGACACTGTCCTTGGTAAATCCAAACAAGTGTGCCTACTGGAACTGGGACTGAGAGTGGCTCTGAGTGCCTGGCTTACTGGACCCCAAGTTCAGAGAGTTTTTTTCCCAAGGAAGTGAGGTAGGTCACTTCCTCCAGGAACTGAATGAGGTCACTGCCTTGGCAACTACTTTGTCCTAACAGTTGCTTCCATAGGTCCCATGAGATGGAGGCTGCCCCTACTTCCTGTGACACTTTCACAAGTTCAAATAGTGTATCCACCCTACTCACCTGGCAATAGCTCTCCACACAGGCCTGGTTTGTTCCATCCTCTCTACATTAAGATCAGAGAGGCTGATTCAGACACAACCCTTCATCCTGCCCAGGTTGTTTGTCATGGAAGATGACTTTTGCTCTCTTAGGTCCTTCATAGCTGCCTATATCTTCTCCAGGGATAATTTCTGCATGGACTTTTGAGGTTCCCAGCAGGTGGAAGATTCCCTACATTCCTGTATTGTAAGACCAACTCTGTCCCTGCTCTTCTGTAAAGTTATATTGAGTGAACAGTGTATGGTTAGGGTTAATAACATGTTTGATTTATGTTAGTAATCATTCTGCAGGATGAATAATGGTATTGGGAACCTGCCTTGTTAATAAGAATATAGAGGTGAAATATAAGTATGAAAACAGAAATCTAGGTAAAATTTGAAGCCCAGAAGTGCATTTGGCCCTTGATTGGGATACTTAGCTTTGAATTACGTTCTGCACAGGTGTCTCAGATAATTCAACATACAGCGTCATAGGACCTTGTATCTTGGATGATTGAATGTCGAAGAGAACATCCAGTCCAAAAGCGATAGTCAGTAGGATTAGGAAGATAATTGGTAGGTTTAGAAGGAAGAGTTAGTATAGGATTGATACCAAAAGTTTTTTAGCAATAGGGTTTCGGGTAGAGAGTGAATGTATATGTCAGCCCATGTGAAGAGTCAATCACAATGATGAACTGGGATAAATATGTAGGAAAGCAGAAATCAATAGAGACATTAGGAATTCAGCCAAAGTATAAAGTGAGTGATAGAATTAGATATTTTGAACAGGGTTGAGGTTGAATAGAAAATCTTAGGAAGAAACAAATATGTAGTCACCAATAGGATTGATATTTGAGAGCATTAGGCAACCTGGACATGGATGTTTTTTGTAATCCATGCTCACTTTCCTTTTAGGCTTTGGTGAAAGGTGAATAAAATATGTACTTGTCACTTCCTATTTTTCTGTATGCTTAACAAAACACTGTTGAAATCTTGAGAACTGTTTGCCAATCCTGTTCCCAGAATGTGTTGTCCCCAACTGCCAAACTGCAGAATGTACTCTCTCACCCATTTGCTCACAAACCGACCAGTCGCCCGGACCCATCAATAAACTTCCCTCCCTTTCCTCTTCAAGAAAAGAATATAAGCTCTGCTTAAGCTCTTTCAGGGCTCTCTGCTCTATCCAAGTGAGGTCTGAGCCCCCAGCATGCTGTACTCCCTATTAACCCTATACTATTGCATGAGACAGTCTCTTGGTGGTCTCTTCCTCCAATGCTTGCCAGAACTTCACATCTGAAACCCCCAGCAAGATCCATCAGTGGTGTACGAAAGACTCCCAACGAGCTCCTATCAGGATAAGTAAGGTACCACTTTCGTGTTTCAGGTTTCAGGTTAGGGCTTTGCAAAATGGCTATCGGTGATGAGCGTGAGCTCTCTCAGATGCTGGCTGACAGACGTGTCACCGAGCCACAGGTCACGTTCCTGGGGGATGCCCCCAGAGGATTCGGAAAATAGAGGAACAATAGTATCCTCGACTCAGTGATTTTTTTGTTTCGGATTCGGTTTTGCCAGCACATCAGGTTTTGCTGGCTAATCAGTCCTGGTCTCAGTATTGGACGTCCATTGCCTGTCTTTATTGTCTTGTCTTGTCTGTGTTGTGTGTCATTGCTTTCACTGTTTGTATATCTTTCATTATGGGACAGAGCACTTCAATGCCTCTGTCCCTGACTCTTGTTCAGTGGACCAAAGTCCACTTAAGGGCTCAGAATCTTTCTGTTTCAGTAAAACACCGGAACTGGCAGACTCTCCGTGCCTCAAAATGACCCACCTTTGAAGTCGCATGGCCCCTAAAGAAACTTTCTACTCCCCACTAATTCAAAAAGTCAGAAATATTGTCTTTCAACTGGGGCCACATAGCCATCCAGATCAAAAGCCATATATCTTAACTTTGCAGGACCTCTGCAAATCTCCTCCTCCATTTGTGAAGCCTTTCCTTTTCCCTGCCCCCGCTCCTCCACCTTCCCCCATGATTCTATCTCTCAAACCCTCTGCTCCTCCTCCTCCACCCTTTGTTCTTCCTAAGTCTCAAGACTCAACTAGACTCTCCGCACCCTCCTTATCCCCTACCCTCTTCCCCCAACACCCAACACCCTCTAAGTGATTCCCTTGCTGCTGACTCAGCCTCTCCACCATTGGAGGAAGCTAGGCCGGCCCAGCGCCCTCCAGATTACTACCCGGCAGCACACAAAGCCACTCCTTCCCTGGACAAAGCTGGCCCCGGTAAAAGAACTCAAAGAACTTGCCGGCGTTGTCACACCTGCCTACTTGGGATGACTGCCAACAACTCCTACAGACTCTCTTCATGAGAGAGGAACAAGAGAAAAACCTTCTGGAAGCTAAAAAAAAAATATCCTCGGACAAGATGGGTGACCAACACCTCTTCCCACATCATCAAAGCCGGCTTCCCATTGAACCAACCGAACTGCGACACCAACACGTTTGAAGGTAGGTAGCATCCGTCCACTTATTGCCGGGCTCTAATAGCGGGTCTCCAAGCAGCCGCTAAGGTGACCAACTAATTGGGCCAAGGTTAGAGAGATTATTCAAGGGCCTGATAAATCTCCCTCTATGTTTCTAGAGAGATTTATGGAGGCATATAGGAGATATACTCCTTTCGATCCTCAGGCAGAGGATCAAAAGCCATCTGTCATGATGGCCTTCATTGGGCAAGCTGCCCTGGATATTAAAAGAGAGTTACAATGCGTAGATGGATTACAAGATATGGCTTTGAGAGATTTAGTGAGAGAAGCCTAAAAAAGTAAACTATAAGAGATAAACTGAGGAAGAGAAGGAACAAAGGAGGAAGAAAGAAAGGGAGCAAAGAGAGGATGCGAGAAGCAAAAGATAGACTAATGCATTGACTAAGGTCCTGGTCACAACAAAAAATAGGACAGAAATTAAGAAACAGGGATACAGGAAGGGATACCTGGGCACACGCCAAAAGAAACCCCTGGCCTCAGATCAATATGCCTACTCAAAAGAAAAAGGACACTGGGCCAAAAAGAGCCCGAGAATGAGACAGCCACACCAGCCAGACATTCTGACTCTGGAGGATGACTAAGAAAGTCGGGGCTCAGATCCTCTTCCCGAGCTCAGGGTAACTTTTGAAGTGGAGGGTACCCCAGTACACTTTGAAGTGGATACAGGGACAGTATACTCAGCCCTTAAAGCCCCATTGGGCCGTCCATCAAATAAAAGGTCTCTATTTCAAGGGGCTAATGGCAGTAAATATCGGGCATAGACAACTAAGAGGATCATGGACCTGGGGAGAGGAAAAATCCATCACTCCTTCCTAGTAATCCCAAGATGCCCGGCCCTATTAATGGGCCGAGATCTGCTCACCAAGCTCCGGGCCAGAATAACTTTTATCCCTGAAGGCCCCAAAGTGAAAATTATAAATCCTTCAGTAAAAACTCCTATAGTCACAGCTTTAACTGTCAGTAGAAGATGAATATCAACTCTTCACACCACACAAGACTGATCAAACAGGCACGTTACCCCAGAATTGGATAACATATTACCCAGATGGCTGGACAAAAACTGATGGCTTAGGCCTGCCCATTAAAAAACCTCCAATAACAGTGGAGTTAAAAACCTCAGCCTCTTGAAATCAATGTCAAAAAATATACTCTGGGCAAAAATCTAAAGATGGGATAAGGCCCCATATTCAGAAATATCTGATCTTAGGGGTCCTAAGGCCCTGTTAATCAGCCTGCAACACTCCCCTGCTACCATTAAAAAATGCCAGGAACTGGGGACTATCACCCTGTTAAAGACCTACGAGAGATCAACAACAGAGTGCAGGACATTCACCGCATGGTACCTAATCTGTGCAATCTGCCTAGCACTCTGAACCCTGAGCAGAAATGGTATACTGTTCTGTACTTAAAAGATGCTTTATTTTGCTTGCCTCTGCATAAAGATAGTCAGTTGCTGTTTGTTTTCGAGTGGGTAGACCCAGAAACCGGAACGTCTGGTCAACTAACTTGAACTAGACTCGAACAGGGGTTCAAAAACTCCCCCACTCTCTTTGATGAAGCTCTCCACAGAGATATCAACAACTTCAGAACTATACACCCTGCTTCAACATGTGGATGGCCTGCTACTGGCAGCCAACACTAAGGAAAACTGTGAATCTGGGACCCAAGCACTATTATCTGAGCTTGCTAAACTGGCGTGTAGAGCTTCTGCCAAAAAGGCCCAAATTTGCCAGCATGAAGTAATCTTCCTGGGCTATTCACTTAGGGGCGGTAAAGGATGGCTCACTGAGCAAAGAAAACAAACTGTTGTGCAGATACCACACAGATCTAACAGCAGACAACTCAGAGAGTTTCTTGGGACTGCTGGCTTTTGCAGGTTATGGATACCTGGGTTTGCATCATTAGCTGCTCCTTTATACCCGGTGCTAAAGGGAGATGCCCATTTCCAATGAACCCCTGAGAACCAGGAAGCTTTTGATAACACCTAAAGACTCTGACACTGAACCCTCAACTTCACTGAGCTTAGCCTGCAATTTCAGAAAGCCCTACACTAAGTTAAAATGTATATCAACTCACTCACCTTGGTTCAAAGAAATTGCAGGCATTCCTGAAGGATCAAGAACAGAGTTTTCCACTAACCGATTCAAAGAGAAAGGGAAGAACTGAATGGGTAACAAAAGCCTGTCGGGTCTGTCAATTGGTTAATGCTTACACTTCCAAGCTTCTTGCAGGAAAGCACCTATGAGGAACCAGACCAGGACAATTCTGGGAATTGGGAAGTTGACTTTACTGAAATTAAGCCAGCAATGTATGGACTTAAATATCTCCTAGTTTTTGTAGATACATTTTCAGGATGGATTGAAGCATCCCCAACAAAAAAAAAAAAAAAAAAGAAAAGAAAAAAGAAAGAAAAGAAAAGAAAAGAAAAAAAAACCGGCCCAAATGGTGGTCAAAAAGATCCTGAAAGATATTTTTCCAAGATTCTGCCTGCCTAAGGTAATATGGGTCTGATAATGGGCCGGCGTTCATGGCCCAGGTAAGACAGGGGTTAGCCAGAATTCTAGGGGTTTATTGGAAGTTACATTGTGCTTATAGACCCCAGAGCTCAGGACAGGTAAAAAAATAAAAAGAACCATTAAAGTGACCTTAACAAAATTAAGCTTAGAAACTGGCATAAAAGATTGGACTATGCTCCTGCCTTCTGCACTGTTTCATGCAAGAAATACTCCCTCTGTTTCTTTGTCTAACCTCACCCCCTATGAAATTCTCTATGGTGCCCCTGCTCCAGTAAGGGACCTAACCCCAACTCTAAGACCTAACGATCCCTTCCACACCCCCTTGCCTGACAGACTTAAAGCTCTTGAAAGAACTCAGCGGTACTTGTTGAAACATCTGGCCCCTTCCTACCAACCAGGGTATGATGGGACTCCACATCAATATCAAGTAAGAGACCTCATCTACTAAAGACGACATCAGGTGTCATTCCTGAAACCCCGGTGTAAAGGACCATACCAGGTGCTACTTATAACACCTACAGTGGTAAAGGTAGACGGAATCACTTCCTGGATCAATGCCTCTCATCTCAAGCCTGCGCCATGTCCCCACTCTGGCTGGAAGCTGGAAAAGACTGGTAACCCTTTCAAACTGTGTGTTCGCCATGTGGATAAGGCTATAGACTCTCCCCTTGGCCACCAGTATTCCTAAGCATCATCAGCCCGTTCAGCAGCGATGGCTGATCAAAAATCCTACTAGACAACAAGTATGGTCTACCTCGAATACAGCCCACTGAGGGACCTGGTGGCCATCCCTCCACCCAGACATTTGTCAGCTACCTATAGGTCTTTCATATTGGGATAGCCCTGATGAACAGGATTCCACTAAAATTCCATTAAATCACTTTCGTACCATAGGTAATGGAAACCAACATTATGGATGTAGGGACACGTGAGCCAGATGCAGTTTGGCTAGCCTAGATTACTATGTTTGCCCGGCGGACTATCAAATCCACAAACAGCCATGGCTGTGTGGGGAAAAGCCGACTTCTTCTGTAAGTCATGGCGATCTGAGCATACAGGGGCTGCCTGCTGGAACCCAAACTCCTCATCAAATTCAGTACACAGCATTGGCCATATTACCAATTAGACAACCAAAATCCATGTCCCCCAGAGGGGTCTCTAGATCCTCAAATTCTGCATGGACTTTTTAACTTCGGCAAGTGCTCAAAAGGGTTGAAGGAAATTCCCCTATGTGCAGGCCTTTTTCCTCCTTTGCTCACATCCTGAACTATGCTTCTCTAATAGATCCTCACCCTCAGATTTCTGCTCCAGACTCTCTGCTGTCACTTTCACCTCAGGAATTTGATTTCTCCCCTCCAATTACTAGATCAAAAACCCAAACCTCTACCCTTTCTCAGACCATTGCCCCCCTTAGGTACTTAGGTACCCCTAAACCCAGACACTCCTCTATTCTTCTGTCAGTGCCCACAATGGGTCCCAACAGGTCCTCTTACCTGCTAACCCAAAGCTCAAACCAGCTGAGGAGCCCTCAGACCCCTATCCGAGATGTAATAAAAATTACCTTTAAAGTTGCATTGTCAACACTGAATACAGGTTACTAAGAATTTAAAATCCCTCACAGGCTTTTTGAGATACTCACTCCCATCTTCCCCTATGCTCTACTTGCTCTACTGCTCAAGTTTTTTTTGCTAGCAAAATCCCAAACCCCTTTCCCAATAGTCTTTTAATCTCTCCTTCCTGATTCTCAGATCCATGGAGCTGCTCTCACCCCCTGCCTTCCACTCTTCCCCCTCTGTACCAAGATCACAGAAAATTCTTAAGTGACCTTCTCCAGAAGTCTTCACCATGACTGACTTTAGGACTTTCAGCAAAATAATCCCTATGAAAGAGTTCAATGTAGATAAACTTCCTCTTTTCTTGTTGCCCTGTTCTAGTTGCCACTGGCTGGAAAAATCAGCACTCCTAAGCTAGACACCCCTTACTAGTTTTTCACAAAATATGTGAACAAGGCCTCTGGCCTTGAGCTGGAGCTTCACAGAGATTGCTACATTTCTAAGATAAAGAAGTTACCAACTGGGCTCCATTTTAACAGCTGGCAGGGAGAAAAAAAAGAGAAGACGAAAGCTCTCTACCCTCCCAGGTGTCCTTAAAAAGTTAACTTGCCAAAATAGAAGAAATAAAACAGAAACAAAAACTGCTTTTTGTGAACTTCTGCAGACTGTGATATTCTGAGCCCATTCCCTTACATGTTGGCTACAAAATTCTGAAACAACCTAAACTTGGGGTTCAGAGGATTAATTGATTACAACAGAAGCAATGCTCTCTACATCCTTTTGCAACCAAATAGGACTGCTTCCCTAGCTTCGGTGCTATCTTAGGTGCCTTTCCTTGTCTGTTCCTTCAACAGTATAATTCTATATACTTAATTATTGTTTATGTGTTCATAAAATGGTCAATAGATGTGATTAGTTATGTAATGGTGCAGATGTTTCCCAGAGTGCTCTATCATGACACAGGTTCATTTAAAGTTCAAATAGGGGGGGCATAAAACCCGGTTCCGCTGGGAACCTGTATCCCTCACTTTAGCCATCCTATTTGGAATAAGAGTTGCTGCAGGTGTGGGCACAGGAACCACTGACCTAGTCCATGGGACACAACAAATGACTCAATGAGAAACAGCAATAGACCAAAGCTTAAAGATATTAAAAACCTCAAACCCAGCTTTACAGGAATCTTTAACCTCTCTCTCCGAAGTAGTTTCACAGAATAGGCGACGGTTGGACCTCCTCTTCATGAGAGAGGGGGCCTTTGTGCTGCAATGAGGGAAGAATTTTTTTTTTTTATGCTGACAATACTGGAGTTGTAAAAGAATCTATGAGTAAATTAAGAAAACGCCTTGAAGAGTGTCAACGAGAGACAGAGGCCCAAAAAGCATGGTTTGAGTCTTGGTTCACACAGTCCCTTGGGTTAACTACGCTTTTATCTGCCTTGGCCAGTCCATTAATAATCCTCATATTATTGCTAACTGTGGGGCCCTGTTTGCTCAAGCGTGTAGTTTCCTTTCTCCAAGCTCAAATTGGACAAGTTAAACTTATGGTAATCAGACAACAATATAACTCACTAGCAGACATAAAATGTGACACGCCCCAATGATCACTTTTTGATTAAAAGTAACCAGAACAAGAAGTGGGAAATGAAAGGTTTATTAAATAGGTACTTGTCACTTCCTGTTTTTCTGTATGCTTAACAAACACTGTTGAAATCTTGAGAACTGTTTGCTAATCTTGTTCCCAGAATGTGTTGTCCCCAACTGCCAAACTGCAGAATGTACTCCCTCACACATTTGCAAGCAAACCGCCCACTCACCCTGACCCATCAATAAACTTCACACCCTGCCTTCTCCAAAGAAAGTACATAAGCTCTGCTTAAGCTATTCTCAGGGCTCTCTGCTAAATTCAAGTGAGCTCTGAGCTGCAGCATGCTGGACCCCCAATACACACTTTGCTGTTGCATGAGACAGTCTCTTGGTGGTCTCTTCCTAAATGCTCACCTCGACCATTCCATTGGTACAATCATTAGTGTGAACTTTGCTTTTTGTGTCCAGAATATTACTGTGATAAAATGTATATGTAGGTCAGGTGACATGAGTATTTCTTCCACCATTTCTGGGAGGAATATTTTCAAGACCTAATAATTAGTATTGGGGTTATAAAGACGTGTACCCTGTGTCTATGGATATAGAGATAATGCATGAATAGACAATACTGTGTTTAAATAATATAACAGGTTCCACTTTAAATAATGTATTGAATTGATATCTGAAAATATATAAGAAATCATTTATTGATATACAATCATTCATTCCAACCAGTTATACATCTAATGGTAATATTATGGTTATGGTTCATTATCTAGGGTGTGTGAGATTTCCTTCAAAAGTAATTATGAAAATCAAAAATAATGTGTTTGGAAAGAATTCTCATGAAAAGACCAGTCAAGAAACATGGAGAAATATATGTGTTTCTGAAGTATAAAGTGATTGAAAGTGAAACAAATGCCAATAAAATTGCAAACTTATGGATGAAATATATATCCAATGATGTGCATGAACTAAAGAAATAGTAATGTACAAGTGTTGAAAAGAATGAACTTCAAAATACACATCATGTCCCATAGGAGTCTACTTGCATTGATGTTAAACTGAGTCAGTTACTGTAGAAATATTAGGATTTGTATACACCATTCACTTAAGTTAGTTTTCAGTGTTGGAAACAAATAGGTATTCCAGGTGGATGAATATTTCTGAAAATAATCTTGTGAAAAGATTATTATAAATCCACATACATGAATATGAATGAATTTAGGAAATGTATAATAAGACACATATATTTCATATTTTGAAAAATCTGGAGAGTATATATATATATATATATATATATATATATATATATATATATATATAAACACACACAGATATTAAAAATTAGCACTATATGCCAATTGAAATTCACCATGAAATATATATTATCCACAGATCAAAAATATTTATTTTACTGAACATGGATTTATATATAATGTTGTTCAGCTAGGAAGCTCACCCATAGGGTGAATGTTCAGTTCCAACAGCGTTTAGGAGGAGTGATCTCTTCTCACAATTTGTATCTGCCTATTCAGGTACCACACAATAGTGTACATGTGGTACCAGGTAGGATTATACATGTGCTTATAAAAATACATGTGCTGAATACGCTACAGCGAAAGGGAGACAGGAAATTCATATATTTGTTAACTTAAAACACAATGAGAACTATTTCAACAAAAAAATGAGTAGATTTATAACTCCTACTCTATATAATGCAAAAGGCAAGTCCAACTATACACTGTGCCTTTTCTGTACTGCTTGTATTTCAATTCTGTTTGGGTTATTTTTCTCCATCATATTAGGATTAGTAGACAGAGTTTAGTAGGGTATGGGGTAGTGTCAGTGTTTCAGTATTTCAAATGGAAAATTGGAAAATGAATCCAATGTGTATGCAAATATGTGCTACACAAAAATCCACCCACTCTCATCCAGAACAATTACTTGACATTACCTTCGCCCCAATTAAGACACAATTAGAGGAGAAGAGTTATAAAATTTGTGAATACATATCTGGAATGGAAATTGCTCAGGAGTTCACAACTTTGGAGGTGCAAGAGGAGTTTCCAAAAGTAAGCGACAGGATAAAACTCCACAATCATGGAGCTCTGTTGGCCTAAAGACTTCTTGAGAAACTTCCTCTGAGGTTGGGCACTTGAAATATATGTTGTTGTCAGGAGCTTTATCTTCCTTTGTAGTGAGACCATCAAAGCTGGGTCTGCATATATGTGACCTGGAGGACATGGTCTCTTATATTCCAATGAACATTAGGCAGCAGTGCTGAATTCTCTCTTTATAGATATCTGTGGCCACTGGGGGTTAAGTGTCTCTTCGTGTGGACTGTGAAGCTATTTGGTCATCCTCCACTTTTTGTGGTGTTTCTTGCTGCTGCATTGGGAGTTTGGTATTTGCTTCTCGAAAAACAAAAAGTTCAACTGGGACACAGTGCTGGAGGGAGTTCTGTCATGTGTCGTGTGTCAGGGTCTGCAGGAGAATGCACCAAATAGGCTTCTATCACACATAGGTTGCCCCCTTGACCATAGCAACCTGATTCTGAACATTGCCCTGAAATTTCTCCATATAACAAGATGCCTTTACATACAAGGTTCTGCTGGCTGCACCATGTCAGTCGCAACCCATTTGGAAGTAAATGGCAGATCCACATGGCCCCACCACAGATGTTTTATCACACACATGCACAACACTGTTCTATGACCACTAATCAGGAGGCTCCAACGTACTGACATCTCTGTTCTACACCATTATCATGAAACCCAGTCAATCAAGGCACTGTCTTGTACACTCGAATTAGCAACAGGACATCGAAGGTTCTCCAGTGCCACCTGGTCAAGGGAATTTCAAGAATGTCATGGTATTTATGTAGCCATTTTTCAAGGATGAAGTTGGAGGCACTGTGGGTTTCCATTCATTCAGGAACCATTAAAGGTTGAGGAAGATCATTTCAATGAAAGCTCTGGAGAAATTTCACAGGCAAGGCTTCCCAAAGAGTGGGCAAAAGGTTACATGAAGCCAGGCACATAGAGGTCTACAATGTGAGGTCCATGTGTGTTTTGACTCTCAACTATGGATTCCAAGCCTTTCAGAATAAAATCATATGGTATCATGGCTGAGATTCCCTGTGCTCTGTGGAAAGCCGCCCTTGGTCTAGAACTCAGTTTCCAAGGGCGACTCTCATGCGTGGCCTCCAAAAATGCCAACACAAATCATGGCAATTCTTCTCTGAGGTCAGTTCCACAACGCAGTCTCAAAGGGGAATCACATCAGAGTTTAAACCCCGATGGACCCGGTCATCTTTTCCAACCACCACACTAATGACCACAATTAAAACCAAAACACTTCCACATAGCCCTCATATTCTTCCATATAGATACTAATCATAACCTCTGGCTGGAGGTTTCCATGAGGGGCACATCCAAAGACAGTGTCCAAAATACCTTCTCTTGCCCCTCATTTGCCTAAAGTCATTGTGGCCGGGACACCTTTCCTGTGAACCAGGAGTGATCAAATAGGCCTGCTCTTAATACTGCTCTGATTCTCCAATTTGAGGCCTACTGATAGTCAGGTATAGATTCTTTATGTGATTTGGAGTCATGAGGAAACCCAAGCACCTCTGCAGGGCTTTGAAGTACTAATTTTACCCAAAGGATTCCTATTCTCACTTGATGGATGTCAGGAAACTAATAGAGAAAGGCAAGAAGCTTCATCCACTATAACTGATCTTTTTGCCATTTTGGTTTTGGATGCACACATGGCATCTTTTTTAGATCCATCTGGTTTTGAGAATCTAAGCCACAACCTGACACAGGGCCAAGATACTGATTCAGACACATCCATTTCCAAAGCAATTAAGGAAAGAGCCACAGGTGATGCCCATTCATTTCCATTTGAAAACTATTTTCTTCAGGCTTCACAAAGTGTGACCTGAGGCAAAGACCTTTCTGACATTCAGGGCAACAGAAAAATAGGTAAGTAAAAGGCCCAAAGCACGGTTTCTCCACTGAGACTTTTCTATTCACACTGATATTTGAGTTTTCTGAGATGATCACATTTCCTTCAGCTATTCAGTACATGGCCATTTCACAGAGCTTGGAGGTGGTACATATCTTGGACACAAAACCATGAGCCTATTCTGGAGAGTTGAGAGAATTCAGGAAGAAAAATGAAACTTAGGAATATAATAGGTGTTGCACATCAATAAGGCTGCCCACTCTCTATTCATACATTGGGCAGGATGAATGCTGGGAGCTTTCTACTAGACACAACACATCCATTGATGCATTCTCTTTTCTATTGTCTACAACCACTGACACAGTAAGATACACAGACATAGAAACACTCGCCTTGCCAAACGACATACAAGAAACAGTCTACCCCAAAACAAACAAACCGACTTTCCTACCTATTCTCAGAACATGAGACAAAACCACATACTCACACCCACACTCAAAAAGGCACCTCCTTCCCCCAAGTAGGTCTCTGACTATATGGAGTGTCCTCTGACTGGTGAGCCATACTTCGTTCCCCCGAAATGGCCTGTACGGTCTCAGATCTTGTCTCCTTTTTCAACTCAGTGAAGTTGCCAGCAGCCAGTGGTGAGCAACTACCTACTTTCCCAGGAAAGGACCCTCTTCATAGCTATTCTGTCATTTGACCATCCTCACATCAGTAGCTACCAAGAAAGACTGACTATGTCCATGGTAAATACAAACAATTGAGCCCACTGGGATGGGGACTGGGACTGGCTCTGGGTGCCTGGCTTCCTGGATACCAAGTTCAGAGAGTTCCATCAACAAGGAAGTTAAGTAGGTCAATTCTTTCAGGAACTGAGTGAGGTCACTGCCGTGACAACCACTTTGTCCTAACAATTGCTTCAGTTGCTTCCAAGTGTCCCATGAGATGGAGGCTGCCCCTACTTCCTGTGACACTTTCACAAGTTAGAATGGTATGTAAACCATAGGCACCCAGGAACAGCTCTCCACACAGGCCTGGTTTGGTCCATCTTCTCTACATTAAGAAGAGAGAGGCTGATTCAGACACATCCCTTCATTCTGACCAGGGTTTTTGCATTGGAAGATGACTTTTGCTCTCTTAGTTCCTCAATAGCTGCCTACATCTTATCCAGGGATCATTTCTGCATGGACATTTTAGGTTCTCAGCAGGTGGAAGATCCCCTACATTCCTGTACTGTAAGACGAACTCTGTACCTGCTCTTCTGTAAAGTGAGATTGAGAAAAGAGTGTATGGTTACGGTTAATAACAGGTTCTATTTGGGTTCGGAATCATTGTGCAAGATGATTAATGGTATTGGGAACCTGCAATATTTTCAAGAATATACAGGGGAAATATAAGTTTGAAAACAGAAATCCAGGTAAGATTTGAAGCCCAGAAAGGCATTAGGCCTTTGAGTGGGATACTTAGATTTGAATTATATTCTGCACAGATGTCTCAGATGAATCGATATACAATTGCCTTGTACCTTGGATGATTGAATGTCAAAGAGAACATCCAGTCAAAAAGTGATAGTCGGTACGATTAAGACGAAAGTCGGTAGGTTTAGAAAGAAGAGTGAGTATAAGAGTGGGACCAAAAGTTCTTTAGCAATAGGCTTTCGGGTAGACAGTGAATGTAAATGTCAGCACATGTGAAGAGTCTGTCACAATAATGAACTGGGATAATATGTAGGGAAGCAGAAATCAATAGAGACATTAGGAAATCAGGCAAAGTATAAATTGTGTGGTAGGATTAGACATTTTCAACAGGATTGAGGTTGAATATATAATCTTAGGAAGAAACAAATATGTATTCACCAATAGTATTGACATTAGAGAGCATTAGGCAACCTGGACATGGATGTTTTTAGTAACGCATGCTCACTTTCACTTAGGCTTTGGTACAATCATAAGTGTGACATTTTCATAATGTGTCCAGAATATTACTGTGATAAAATGTATATGTAGATCAGGTGACATGAGTATTTCTGACAACATTTCTGGGAGCTACATTTTGAAGATGAATAAATTAGTATTGGGGATACAAATAGATGTACCCTGTGTCTATAAATATAGAAATAATGCATGAATAGACCATACTGTGAATAAATAATAAAAGTGGTTCAAACTTTAAATAATGGATTGAATTGATATCAGAAAATATACAGGGAATCTTATATTGATATACAATCATTCATTCCAATCAGTTACACATATAATGGTAAAATTAGGGTTATGGTATATCATGAAGAATGTGTGAGTTTTGCTTCAAAATGATTATGAAAACCAAAATGAATGTGTTTGGAAATAAGTGTCATGAAAAGACCATTCAGGAAACTAGGAGTAATACATGTGTTCTGAAGCAGGAAATGATTGAAAATGAATCAAATGCGTATAAATTTGTGAACTTGTGGATGAAATATATATCCTATGATGTGAATAAACTGAAGAAATTGTAATGTACCAGTGTTGAACAAAATGAACTTCAAAATACACATCATGTCCGATAGATTTCTACTTGCATTGATGTTAAACTGTGTCAGTCACTGTAGAAATATTAGGATTGCATGCACCATTCACTTAAGTTAGTTTTCAGTACTAGAAAACAAATATGTATTTCAGGTGGATGAATATTTCTGAGAATAATCTTGTGAAAAGTTGATTATAAATCCACATACATGAACATAAATGAATTTAGGGAGTGTATATAAGACACATATATTTCATATTTTGAAAAATCTGAAGAGTGTATATATATACAAAACACACACAGAGACAATAAAAAGTAGCAATATATGCCAAACAAAATTCATCATGAAATATATATCATCCATAGATGCAAAAATATTTATGTTACTGAACATGGATTTATGTAAAATGTTGTTCTACTAGGAAGCTCACCCATAGATTGAATTTTGAGTTCCAACAGCGTTTATGGGGAGTGATCTCTTCTCACAATTTGTATCTGCCAAGTCAGCCTCCTCACAAGAATGTACGTGTGATTCCAAGTAGGATTCTATATGTGCAGATAAAAATACATGTGTTGAATAGGCTACAGAGAAATGGAGACAGGAATTCACATATTTGTTAACTTTAAAAACACATGGAGAACGATTTCAATTAAAAATTAACTAGATTTATAACACCTACCCTATATCATGCAAAAGGCAAGTCCAAATATACACCATGCCTCCTCTGAACTGCTTGTATTTCTATTCTGTTTGGGTTATTTTTCTCCATCATATTAGCATTAGTAGTCAGAGTGTAGTAGGGTATGGGTTAGTGTCAGTTGTCCCGGCCGGCCGCACACATCAATGTGGGCAAGGAACCTAGTTGGGGAGGAATGAAGGGACAAGAGACACGAGAGATTACAGCAAGACTGGAGTTCTGATCTTGCTGCAAACTTTTATTGTTCTCACATGGGAATTTATATGTTGTGGATGGGAAAGCTCTCTTATCGGCAGTTGCTGGATGTCTTCAGAAAGTTTGATAACCTCAGGATGTTGCAGGAAGACAGATGGCCGCAGGATGTCTCAGGGAGATAGATGGCTGCGGGATGTCTCCCAGGCAGGATATCTCCCAGGGGGCTGTTTCTTTTCAGTGTCAGGCTATTCTTTAAAGGAGAACTTCCTTCTAGCCCCTGACCTCTCTTTCTTATATAAAATATTTGACCATACCTTACCGGCCAATGTTTTAGGGGGTGATAGAGGCTCTGTTTCTCTAGCAGGCCTTAGAATATCTCCTGATTCGAGAGAGCATGTTTACTAGGAGATTTCGTGGTGGCCTTGGCATGTTTTGGGAGGAGACGGCTTTGAGGGGGAAGCAGGCTGACCACGATGCACCAGAGCGTGTCACTAAGAGGTCTTCTGTTTTGGGATCCGTGGATACATCCTCCTGCAGTCCATCCTGCACCTCCGTTATTATGGCCTAACGTCCTCACTCCATGGGTGCATCCTCCCCCAAGTGGAGGGGCCCATGGAGGACGAACCCTTATGGCAATGGCAGAAGATGGTTGGTCAGAGCTGTTACTTATAGTTTAATGTAAGAAAGAGAGATCTGTGGGGATGTAAACTTAAGAAATAAGCCTGTGAGAAGTGTAGAACATCCTCTTAAATGTTGGCAGCATGGTCTTCCATCTCCAGGCGATGATAGTGGACCTGTATGGGCTTAGAGGCCAAAATATTAATCTGTTCTATAATAAATTGTACAAGCCTGTTTATAATGCAGGGTCCTATGGACACCATTAAAAGTAAACCCAACAAAGGGCCTAATAGGGGAAAAAGGTAGGGTAGAAATCCATTAAACCCAGTCCAGAGGGGATTTTCAAAAAGTTCCCTTCATCTCTTTTCTAGATCTTCTTGAAGCTGCTTAATTTTAGTGCGTACTATGGCTGATTTATTGGCATTAAAGCAGCATCGTTCCCCTAAGGCCAAGCAAATACCTCCCTGGTTAGCTGTCAGTAAATCTATGCCTTCTCTGTTGTGAAGGAACACTTCTGCCAGGGAGTCTACTAGGTCCTGCAAATCTTTAATGGTTCCTGATAGAGTTTTTACATCATTTATAAGTTGTTGAGACAGGCGACGCTAAGAGTGTATAGCCATGCCTAAGCCAGCCATACCTGTGGCCACAGTAGCTGTTATTCCAAGGCTGGCAACGAGTGGTAAGGCCTGTATTGCCCGCCTGTGTCTTTTGACTGAGGTGTCTAGACTAGGAATGCATAGAGTTTCATCTCCTGGGACAATAGTTATATCAGGGAGTAATAAGGCAAGAACACAGCCAACGGTCCAATTCGATGGAAGCCTCGGGAAGGCCGAGTTTCCTCCACACATAAAAACTATGCCATTGGAGGGACAAAGAGATGGGGTTGTTGAGGAATAGTTTTGTACTGTTTAGCAATTTCCAAAGGAAGTATCTCCAACATCAATATCATAGGTATTATTTTGCATCGCGCCTAAAAGACATATTGTAAAAGTGCCTATAGACTGTACTTTTAAATGAAATCTGGGTTGGCATGTATTATCATCGTCTATGATAGAATTAATAGGAACTGCCATAGGCATGATTGCCCCTGTTGTCATGGAGAGCCAGCAATCACCAGCAAAGTTGGAGTTGGAATTATTAAGCAAGGAGAAGGTAGTTTCCAAAATATCTAATGTATTGTTATCTAAACCTGGGAGCTGGCATTTTGGCTATATTAAGGGATGATATGTGAGCTCAGGGATTTGGGGTTTCAAAAGTTTGATTATCTGAGGATGCTTGACAGCATAAGGGAATCCTCCACCATCAGTGACCCCTGTAGGTGCCTTAATGGGGCAGCAGGAGGGTTTACCAACAGGGCCTTGGCACCCAGCTGACTGTAGCTTGGTGTATTTGCCTTCTCCTCCCCGGTCAAAAAGAACGGGGGTATAATGAATAGTGGTCCCTCCTGCTGCATGAGTTTTAGTTAGGGAGGCTTCAAAAAATTGTTCTCCCTGCTTGTTAACACAAATTGAGGCCGACGCATAACAAGTGGCATGCATCGCTTGGGTATGCGTTCAAGTTGCAGAACAATTTTGGAGAGCTTTACTTGTACTAGGGGGAATAATCTTTGGCTTGTTAACACATACCAATTTAGGCTGATGAACTCCTCTGAGTTTATGGTCAACCTCGGCCCGGAGGTAAGCCACCTTAGTCACGCAGTCAGCAGTCTGGGTCAAACTAGTGGGAGCCTGAGTCCAAGATCCTCCCTTGCGTTCACAGGGAGGGCCAAAAAGGTACTCCATGATGTTGGAAGGTGGAGGGCCAAAGCCTCCGTGTACAATCCTGTTCAGCAGAAGTGCCTTAAGTAGGATCCTCACACAGATTGTTGGCTGCATCTGAAAAAGAGGAAAACTTGTCCTCAGGGGGAGGGCCTCCATCCCCGTGTTGAGGTAAGCCATTAACCTGTTTAACCAGGCATTCTGGTAACCATCTTGGGGCTGCTTGCTCTTCGTCCAAAACACAAGCTGAGCCTCGTCCACAGATGAGGACAGGACCTGGGCGTTTCCATTTATTTGTAATGGGATTGTGCCACATAACAGGTGGGCGAACAGAATTGGACGAGGATTGCCTGTGTCAGTCTGCAGCCGAATGGCCTTCATTGTCTAGGGAAAGAAAAATAAGGGCAAATAATGCATGATTAAGGCGATGCCTGTGAGTGGTAAATACAAGTGCAGAAGCATTAATGCGGGTTAGCCAAGTCTTTAGGTAAGGTGGGCACGTTCCACAATGCCTGAGGCTTGTATGGAATTCCAGTAGTATGCCAAATTTGCGAGGTAGCACAAAACTGTTTAAACTTGGCACTGGTATATGCAGGACAATTATCTTTTTTTAATATGTATTGGTTTACCCATTACAGAAAACGCTGAAACAAGATGAGAAAGGACATCTTTGATAGCCTCTCCAGAATGTGGTGATGCGAAAATAAGGCCACTGAAGGTATCTACAGAAACGTGTACATTTTTGGTTTTTCCAAATTCAGAAAAATGAGTAACATCCATTTGCCAAAACTGATTGGACAGTAATCTTCGGGGGTTAACTCCCAAGTGTTGAATGGGGAGGGAGACAGGGCAACCAGGGCATGCTTTTACTATTTCTCATGCCTGTTGCCTGGTAATTTTACATAGTTATCGAAGGTTCTGGGAATTTAGATGGTGAAGATTGTGTAACTCCGTGGCCTTTTGAGTGCAGCCAACAAAAATTGGAAAGATGAAACGAGTTGCTGCATCAGCTTTGGCATTACCTTGTGTTAGAGGGCTGGGAAGATCAGAGTGTGCCCTGCTGTGTCCTAAGAAAAATGGGTGTTGTCTGGCCTGAATTAGCTGCTGAAGCTGGTGAAACCGATGGGCGACATTGGAAGAAGCCTTAATGGTGGGTGAAATCTCAAGCAGGCGCACAGAATGAGCAATGTAGGCACTGTATGTATAAATATTAACAGGATTATCAAAAAATGTTTTAAAAACTTGTGTTATTGCAAACAATTCCACAAACTGTGCTGAATGATAGACAGTATCAAAGGTGTTAGGCTGGTTATTGACAACAAAGACTGCTCGGCCATTACTGGAACTGTCTGTAAAGACAGTAAGGGCTTGAGGAATGGGAGCCTTTTGAGTAATTTTGGCAAAAATAAATGGATGTAACTGGACAAAATGTAAAAGGGGGTCATTGGGTAGGTGGTTATCAATTGTTCCCAAAAAGCCTGAAAAGGCAATACGCCATTCATCCTCCGTCTGTAGTAAAAATTGGATTTGGTCTTTAGTATATGAAATTAAAATATTATCATGGTCTTTGCCAAAATGTTGTCGAGATAGCAAACGACTTTTAAAAATAATAGAAGCTACCAGAGCAAGAAAAACAGTGGTGGGTAAATGGACCCAAAGCAAAGGCAGCCTTTATTTCTAAAATGTGTATTTCGTTGCCAAAATATTCCTGTGGGTGTATGAGGAGTGTGTAAAATAACCAGAACCAGAGGAAGGTTATAAGAATGTTCTGTAAAAAACTGTTTGGCAATGGCTTGTGTGACTTGGTTTAATGCCTGTCATGCCTCGGGAGTAAGTTTTTGAGGGGAGGAGGGGTGGGAATCACCTCTCAAAATATCATTAAGGGACAAAAGTACACAAGGTGGTAATTTTAAATATGTTTTTAGCCATTGAATATTCCCCAGGAATTTTTGAAAATCATTAAGGTTGTGAAGATGGTCCACCCATAGTGGTATCTTAGGAATTTGGATCTGATTATCTTGAAGTTTAAGGCCCAAATAGGTATAACAGTCCTGTGTTTTAACCTTATTAGGAGCTATCTGTTGTCCCAAGGAAGTGAGGATTTTGTAAATGTCCAAGTAACAATTATTAAGGTCATGGTTATTAGGTGCAGCAATTAACAAATCATCCATATAATGTAAAATATAAATTTGTGGCCATAGCTCTCTCACAGGGTCAACTGCTTGAACAACGTATTTTTGGCAAAGACTAGGGCTGTTGGCCATACCTTGGGGAAGAACCTTCCATTGAAATCTCTGCATAGAGCCCTGAAAATTAATGCGAGGGAGACTAAAGGCAAAATAGGGTCTATCCGCAGGATGTAAAGGAATGGTAAAAAAACAATCTTTTAACTCAATAATCATTTTACAAGAGTTTTTGGGAATAGCCACTGGTGTGGGAATGCCTGGCTGTAGTGCTCTTATTGGGCACATAGCTTTATTAATGGCAAACAAATATTGTAAAAGGCACCACTTGCCTGATTTTTACTTGATAACAAAAATTGGAGTATTCGATGTTGAGGTTGAGGGCTCTACATGGCCGGCTGCCAGCTGTTCCTGCACTAACATGGAGGCAGCCTCCATATTTTCTTGGGTAAGTGGCCATTGATTCACCCACACAAGAGTCTGAGTTTCCCAAATAATTTTATCTCCATGGGGTACAGGAGAGTCAGAGACCGACACTAAAAATCCGAATACCCAAGTCCATATGTATTTGTTTTTTGTATGGGTTTTATTGGCTCAACCAGTCCTTGTCTCAGTCTCCCAAGGCCTGTACCAGGGACAAAATTTATATGAAGCATTTGATGAGTTACCATGGAATTGGGACTGGCATGAATAACTTCCATTTGACTCAAAATATCTTGGGCCCATAGGTTAACAGGGAGGTCAGGAACAACGAAAAGAGTGACAATTCCCTTATTACCCTCTTTATAAGTCCAGCTAAGAGCCGTAGAACTGACCAGAGGATTTTTTGACTGTCCTATCCCTTTAAGGTCAGTCAAGGATGAGGTGAGGGTCCAAGCTGATGGCCAATATTTTTGAGAAATAATTGTGTCATCAGCTCCAGTATCTAGAATTCCTTGGAATTCCTTTCCTTCAATAAGTAAGGAAATTGTGGGTCTTTTGTGAGAAACGGGTTGAACCAAATTTACATCAGAGCAGCCCAAGGAGGCAGTCCCCTGCGGTAGGTTTGGGCGGTGGAAGTGCCTCCTGGATTCAAGGGAAGGAGTATTAATTGTGCAAGACTTGTTCGTGCTGGGATGGCCACAACTCCATTAATAGCTGTGGCCAGTATTTTTTTTCTCCAGTGAAATCATTATTTTTAATGCCATGGAAGACCTGAACACCATGTAAGTTAGTAGAGGCTCTCCCAAAAATAAGGGCACACATATGAGATTGAGGGGGACCCATAATTCCAGTGGGTATTATCTGGGGTCCTTGCATTGAGTCCAATATAGTATCGGTGGTGGCACAGAGGTCCAATCCTGCGCTGCCTGGAGTGGCTAGTTGGAGGGAGGCAATTGTGGAGAAGAATTTTGAGGTAGGTTGGGAGTTTGGGAGGGAACAAATCTTATTGCCCCTGGGTTTGTCCTGGAGGATGTCGTGGCCCGGGGCTGGCCCCGCAGGGAGTTTCCCAAGAAGCAGGAAAAAATAGGCTGTCTGAGGGCATTTGTCTTAGATCTACACTCACTGGCCCAGTGATGACCTTTACCACATCTAGGGCAAAGGATAGCTTGGGGCGGTATAGCCCCAGTTGAAGGAGACGCTATTCCTAGGCTTTTTTTGCCTGTCAGACACTTGCCTGCAAAATGGCCAGGTTGTTTACCAGTAAAGCAAGTACGTGAGCCAGGATTGTGAAAGGTCTTGGTAAAGGTGGCACCTAGGGCAAGACCCATGGCATGGGCTGCACCTACCCCTGCATAGAGTCTAATAAAGTCAGAAAGTTTCCCTTTATCCTTATGTGGTTGAAGAACATCCTGACATGCCGGGTTGGCGTTTTCAAAGGCAAGATGTTTTACAAAAGCGCTTTTGCTTTCGCTTGGTCCAAGCAAGCATTCCACAGCTAGGTTAAGCCGGGGAACAAAGTCGCTATAAGGCTCGTCGGGCCCTTGTCAAATTTTTGCCAGGGAAGTGGTAGCCGAGGCTTTTGAGGGAGGTGTCTCCAAGCATGTAAGCCAGCCATCTGAATCTGCATCAAAAGTCCAGCAGGGAAATGTGCCTGTTTAGTTTTATTGTCAAAAGGCTCATTGCCCACTAGCTTAACATAAGTCCTGGATTTAGAGAAGGCCTTAGTTAAAATTTTTTGAGCAGTTTCCAGACAGTGCTCTTTGAAATCTGCATTCCATAACAGGAAGTCTCTGGCACTGAGGGTAGCTTGGTCTAAAAATTTCCAATCATTGGGAGTAAGTCATTGTGTGCTGTGGCTTTCTAATAAAGCCAACGTGTAGGGTGCAATGGGGCCATAGTGAGCACAAGCCTTTTTAAGTTTTTCAGGAAAATGCAGGCTTAATTTTTTGTAGACTCTGGGTTCCTGCCTGCCTAGGGCTGAACTCCTCATCCTCTGAGTCCTGATCTCCTTAATCCACTTCCCCTCTTCCTCCTCTTTATCCTCGTCTAATTCTTTGACCTCAGCCTGGGCAGGCTTATCTATCAGACTGGTGGTGACTGAGAAGGCGAGCACAGGTCAATGGAGTGGCTTCGCCTTTGTATTAGACCACTGTAGGCCAGTTGCTTTGACTCCATACCTAAGGCTAATGAAGAGAGCTCAGAGTGAAGGGCTCTTAATTCTTTTAAAGGTTGGATCTGTTCCTGTGTATGTTGAAAGGATGCTCACAAAGGAGCCAGTTTAGGCAAGGGAAGTGGGGAGAAAATATCGGGGGGGGGGGCATTTGTTCCCTGAAGGGCCAGAGCACAAAAGGCAGGAGGGACATAGGAGGGAGGTGGATGTGTAAGTCCTATAAGCTGTGGCAGGGTCTTGAGAGGTGGAGGGTCTTCTGAATGGTAGCGAGCTGCTTCCTTCTCCAAGGTAGCCTCCTCTACAGGGGTCAATGAGTCTCCGGTATTTAAAACTGGATAAAGGCAGTTGGTAATCATTGGAGCCTTATTCATTAGGGTGGTATTTTGAGGGGGACCAGGAAGGTTCCCACGGTCCTGGGGAGCCTGAGAAGGGTCTATGTCTATACTAACTGATGGGCATGCCGAGGGGATATGAGAAGTATTTGCATAGTCTCTTTCCCAACCTTGACAACTTTTAAGGTACCATTGTCAAAGGGTGAACTTTTAAGAATTCTATTAATTAAGTTCCAGTAAGAAAAGGTGGGAACAGGCACTTTTTCTGGGCCAAAGGATTCATAATAATCTTTTAAACAATCTCCTACTCTAAGCCATCTTTTACCATCAATGGTCCTTTCAAGAGGAAACCATGGACACTGCTCTCTTATGTGTGAAAAGAAAAAAAAATTAAGTCTTTTTTCTTAATATGCGCCCCCCTGTCTGGAAGGACTCCTTGTAGCCTGACAAAAACAAATCATGTGACGAAACTGCTTGCCCCATGGTGGGTCAATCACCGTGTGTCATCCCCACCCTCCTCCTGGATCTGTCTCTCGGTGGTGTCTTCTGCGGTTATTGCAAGCTCCGCTTGAGCAAATCTTCCAGGAGGACGGGGTCCCCCTCAATCAAAAGCTCGAGCCCCAGTCAGTGGGCGCCAGATGTCCCGGCCGGCAGGACACATCAACGTGGGCAGCGAACCTAGATAGGGAGGAATGAAGGGACAAGAGACACAAGAGATGACAGCAAGACAGGAGTTCTGATCAAGCTGCAAACTTTTATTGTTCACACAGGGGTATTTGTATGCTGGATGTGGGAAATCTCTCTTATCGGCACTTCCTAGATGTCTTCACAAGGTGAGATAACCTCAGGAAGTTTCAGAAAGACAGATGGGCACAGGATGTCTCAGGGAGACACATGGCTACAGGATGTCTCCCAGACAGGATGTCTCCTCGTGGCTGTTTCTTGTAAGTGTCAGGCTATTCTTTGAAGGAGAATTCCTTCTACCTCTGACAGTCAGGGATTCAGTATTTCGAATAGAAAATTGGAAAATGAATCCAATGTGTATGCAAATATATGCTACCCAAAAGTCTTCCCACTCTCATTCAGAACAATGCCTTGACATTACCTTCACCCCAAGTAAGACACAATAAGAGGAGAAGAGTTAGAAAATCTGTGAATACACATCTGGAATGGAAAATGCTCAGTAGTTAACAACCTTGGAGGTGGTAGAGGTGTTTCGAAAAGTAAGGTACATGGTAAAAACTCCACAAACATGAAGCTCTCTTGGCCTAAAGACTTCTTGAGAAACTGCCTCTGAGGTTGGGCACTTGAAATATATGTTGTTGTCAGGAGTTTTAACTTCCTTTGTAGTGAGACCATCAAATCTGTGTCTGCTTCTGTGTGTCCTGGAGCACATGGTTTCTTTTTTTCCAATAAACATGAGGCAGCAGGGCTGAATTCTCTCTTTGTAGGTAATTTGTTGCCATTTGGGGGCAAAGTGTCTCCCAGTGTGGACTTTGAAGCCATTTGGTCTTCCTCTACTTTTCATGGTGTTTCTTGCAGCTACACTGGGAGTTTGGTATTTGCTTCATGAAATACGAGGAGGTCAACTAGGACAGAGTGCTGGAGGGAGTTCTGTCACGTGTGTTGGTTAAGGGTCTGCAGGAGAGTGCACCAACCAGGCTTCTATCCCACATAGCTTGCCCCCTTGACAATAGAAATCTGATTCTAAACATTGCCGTGAAACCTCTCCGTATAACAAGATGCCTTTACATACAAGGGTATGGGGGATGCACCATGTCAGTCACAAACCAATTGGAAGCCAATGGCAGATCCACATGACCCCATCACAGATGTTTTAACAAACACCTACACTCCACTGCTCTAGGCCGAATACTCATCGGGCTCCAAATTACTGGCATCTCTGTTCTACACGATTTTCATGAAACCCAGTCAATCAAGGCACTGTCTGGTACACTCATGATCATCTATAAGACATCCAAAGGTTCTCCACTGACACCTGTTCATGAGAATTTCAAAAATTTAATGGTATTTATCTAGCCTTTTTTCAAGGATGAAGTTTGAGGCACTGTGGGGTTTAATTCATTCAGGAACCATTAAATGGAGAGGAAGCTCATTTCAATGAAATCTCTGGAGAATTCTAACAGGCAATGCTTCCCAACGACAGGCTAAAAGTTCACATTAAGCCAGGCGTTTGAGGTCTACAATGTGTGATCCTTTTGTGTTTTGACTTGCAACTATGGCTGCCAATTCTTTAAGAATAAAATCATGTGATATCCTTCCTGAGATTCCCAGTGCTCTGTGGAAAGCCACCCTGGGCCTTGATCTCAGTTTCCAAGGGCGACTCTCATGTGTGGCCTCCTAAAATCCCATCACAATACATGGCAATACTTCTTTGAGGTCAGTTCCATAACTCAGTCTCTAAGGGGAATCACACCAGTGTTCAAGCCCAGGTGGCCTCAGTCATCTCTTCCAACGGCCACAAAAATGACCACAATTAAAACCAAAACACTCCCACATGGCCCTCATCTTCTTCCATATAGACACTAATCATAACCTCAGGCTGTAGGTTTCCATGAGGGCCAAAGCCAAAGACAGTATCCAAAATAAGGTCCCTTTCTCCCATTTGCCTAAAGTCAGTGTGGCAGGGACACCCTTCCTGTGAACCAGGAGTGATCTAAGAGGCCTGCCCTTAATACTGCTCTGATTCTCCATTTTGTGGCCTAATGACTGTGGGGTTTAGATTCCTTATGTTAATTGGGGTCATGAGAAAACCCAAGCACCTATGGCCTAGCCTCTGTAGTGATTTGAAGAACTCATTTGACCCAAAGGATCACTATTCTCAAAGATGGAGGTCAGGAACCTTACAGAGGAAGGTGAGAGACTTCATCCACAATGACTGCTCTTTTGGCTATTTTGGTTTTGGATGCACACATGGGATTTTTTTAGATCCATTAGGTGCTGAGAATCTAAGCCACATCCTCACACAGGGCCAAGAAGCTGATTCAGACACATCCCTTTCCAAAGCAATTAAGCCAAGAGCCAAAGGTGATGCCCATTCACTTCCATTTGAAAACTCTTCAGTCTTCACAAAGGGGTGGCCTGAGGCAAAGACCTTCCTGACATTCAGGGCAATAATACAATAGGTAAGCAAAAGGCCCAAAGCAGGGTTTCTCCACTGGGACTTTTCTGGTCACACTGATATCTGAGTTTTCTGAGATGCTCACCATTGCCTTCAGCTATCCAGTACATGGCCATGTCACAGAGCTTAAAGGTGGTAAATATCTTGGACACAAAACCATGAGCCTATTCTGGAGTTTGGCCAAAATTCAGAAAGAAAATAGGAACTTAGGAAGATATTAGGAGTGGCCGATCCATATGGCAAGCCGCAGACCATTCATAAATAGGACAGGATGAATGCTGGTAAGATTTCTACTAGATAGGACATATGTATTGATGCACTCTCTATTCTAATGTCTACAACCACGGACACAGTGGGATACACAGACATAGAAACACTCGCCTTGTCAAAAGACTTACTAGAAACATTTCACACCAAACCAAACAAAACGACTTTCCTACCTATTCTCAGAACATGAGACAAAATGACAAACCCACACCCACACCCACACCCACACCCACACAGACCCCCAAGTAGGTCTGTGAAAATATGGAGTGACCTTTGACTGGTGGGCCATAACATATTCCCCCATAATGGGCTGTCCTGTCTCAGATCTGGTCTCCGTGTCCAACTCTGTGAAGCTGTTAGGAGCCAGCGGTGAGCCAGTACCTTCTTTCTCAGGAAAGGCCCCTCCTCAGACCTTCCTGGCATTAGGCTATCCTCACATCAGTAGGTACCAAGAAAGACTGTCTCTGTCCTTGGAAAATCCAAACAAGTTTGAACACTGGGACATGAACTGGGACTAGCTCTGGGTGCCTGACTTCCTGTATCCCAAGTTCAGAGAGTTCCTTCATCAAGGAAGTGAGGTGAGGTCACTTCCTTCAGGAACTAAATGAGGTCACTGCCTTGACAACAACTTTGTCCTAAAAGTTGCTTCTAAGAGTCCCATGAGATGGAGGATGCACCTACTCGCTCTGACATTTTCACAAGTTAGAATGGTATATCAACCATAGGCACCCGGGAACAGCTCTCCACACAGGCCTGGTTTGGTCCATCTTCTCTACATTAAGATGAAAGAGGCTGATTCAGACACATCCCTTCATCTTGACCAGGTTGTTTACCATGGATGTTGTCTTTTCCTCCCTCAGGTCCTTCATAGCTGCCTACATCTTCTCAATGGATCATTTCTGCATGGACCTTTGAGGTTCTCAGCAGGTGGAAGTTTCCCTACACTCCTGTATTGTAAGGCCAACTCTGTCCCTGCTTTTCTATAAAGTTAGATTGAGGGAACAGTGTTTGGTTTGGGTAATAACAGGTTCGATTTTGTTAGGAATCATTCTGAGCGATGAATAATTTTATTGGGAACCTGCGATATTTATTAAATTATATTGGTAAAATATATGTATGAAAACAGAAATCTAGGATTTGAAGCCCAGAAGGGCATTGGGCCCATGATTGAGATACGTAGTGTTGAATTAGGTTCTGTACAGATGTCTCAGATAAATCTATTTACAATGGCATAGGACCTTGTACATTGGATGATTGAATGAGGAAGAGAACATCCAGTCAAAAAGGGATAGTCGGTAGGATTAGGTAGATAGTCGGTAGGTTTAGGAAGAAGAGTGAGTACAGGATTTGGACGGAAATTTCTTTAGCAATAGGGTTTCAATTAGAGAGTGAATGTAAATGTCAGCACATATGAAAATTCAGTCACAATGATGAACTTTGAAAAATATGTAGAAAAGCAGATAATAATAGAGACTTTAAAAATCTGGCAAAGTATAAAGTGAGTGATAGGATTAGACATTTTGTACACTGTTGAGTTTGAATATATAATCTTAAGAAGAAACAAATATGCAGTGACCATTAGGATTGACATTTGAGAGCATTAGGAAACCTGGACATGGATGCTTTTAGTAATCCATGTTCACTTTCCTTTTAGGCTTTGGTACAATCATAAGTGTGACCTTTGCATTTTTTGTCCAGAATATTACTGTCATAGAATGTATATGTGGATCAGGTGACATGAGCATTTCTTCAAGCATTTCTGGGAGTAAGGTTTTCAAGAGCTATAAATTAGTGTTGGGGGTACAAAGAGGTGTACCCTGTGTCCATGAAGATAGACATAATGCATGAATAGACCACATTTTGAATAAATAATTTAACTGTTCCCACTTTAAATAATGCATTGAATTAATATATGAAATATTATAAGAAATCTTGTATTGATATAATATCATTCATTTCTACCAGTAATACATCTAAATGTAATATTAGGGTTATGGATTATCATGAAAGGTGTGTGAGTATTGCTTCAAAAGTGATCCTAGAAATCGAAAATAATGTGTTTGGAAAGAAGTCTCATAAAAAGACCAGTCAAGAAACATGGAGGAATATATGTGATCTGAAGAAGAAAATGATTGAATGTGAAACAAATGCCTATAAACTTGCGAACTTGTGGATGAAATATATATCCCATGATGTGAATAAATTGAAGAAATAGTAATGTACCAGTGTTGAATAAAACGAACATCCAAATACACATCATGTCCCATAGGAATCTACTTGAATTGATGTTAAACTAGGTCAGCTACTGTAGAAATATTAGGATTTGTATGCACCATTCACTAAAGTTAGTTTTCAGTACTAAGAAACAAATATGTATATCAGGAGAATGAATATTTTGAGAATACTCTTGAGAAAATTTGATTATAAATCCACATACTTGAATATGAATGAGTTAAGGGAGTTTATAATAAGACACATATTTCATATTTTGAAAAATCTGGAGAATATATATATATATATATATATATATATATATATATATATATATATATATATATATATATACATACACATACACACACACAAACACACACGGACATTAAAAATAGCATAATATATGCTATAGGAAATTCACCATGAAATTTATATCATCCAGAGATCCAAAAATATTTATTTTATTTAACATGGATTTATGTATAATGTTGTTCAACTAGGAAGCTCACGCATAGGTTGAATTTTCAGTTCTAAAGCGCTTAGGAGGAGTGATCTCTTAAAATTTGTATCTGCCAAGTCAGCCACTTCACAAGAATGTACGTGTGGTATCAGGTAAGATTCTATAATTGCATGTAAAAATACATGTGCTGAATAGGCTACAGAGACAGGGAAACAGGAATTCACATATTTGTTAACTTTAAAACACATGGAGAAATATTTTAACAAATAATTGACTAGATTTATAACTCCTACCCTAAACAATGCAAAAGGCAATTCCACTATACACCATGCCTTCTCTGAACTGCTTGCATTTCTATTTTTTTGGTTTATTTTTCTCCACCTTATTAGGATTAGTTGTCAGAGTCTAGTAGGGTAGGTGTTAGTGTGAGGTATTCAGTATTTTGAAAGGAAAATTGGAAAATGAATCCAATGTGTATGTAAATATGTGATACACAAAAATCTTCCCACTCTCATCCAGAACAATGCCTTGACATTACAATCGCCCAGAGTAAGACACAATTAGAAGAGAAGAGTTAGAAAATCTGTGAATAAATATCTGGAATGGAATATGCTCAGGAGTTCACAACCTTGGAGGAGGTAGAGGAGATTCCAAAAGTAAGAGACAGTGTAATCATTCCAAAAACATGGAGCTCTGCTGGCCTAAAGACTTCTTGAGAAACTGCCTCTGAGGTTGGGAACTTGGAATATATGTTGTTGTCGGGAGCTTCAGCTTCGTTTGTAGTGAGACCATCAAATCAGGGTCTTCATCTATGTGACCTGAAGGACATGGTTTCTTATTTTCCACTGAACATGAGTCAGCAGTGCTGAATACTCTCTTTGTAGGTAAACTGTGGACACGGGGGGCTAAGTGTATCCACATGGGCCTGTGAAGCTATTTGGTCATTCTCCACTTTTTGTGTTGTTTCTTGGTGCTGCACTGGGATTTTGGTATTTGTTTCACGAAATACAAAGAATTCAACTGTTACTCTGTGCGTGAGGGAGTTCTGTCACGTGTGGTGGGTCAGGGTCTGCAGGAGAATGCACCAAACAGGCTTATATCCCACATAGTTGCCCCCTTGACCATAGCAACCTGATTCTTAATATTTCCCTAAAACCTCTGCATATAACAAGATGCCTTTACATTGAAGGGACTGCTGGCTGCACCATATCAGTCACAAGCAATTTGGAAGCCAAAGGCAGATCCACATGACCACACCGTAGATGTTTTATCACACACCTGCCCACCACTGCTCTAGGCCCACTCCTCAGGAGGCTCCAACTTCCTGGCATCTCTGTTCTGCACAATTTTTATGAAAACCAGTCAATCAAGGCACTGACTGTTATTCTCATGATCAGCCACAAGATATTCAAAGAATCTCCAGTGCCAACTTGTCACGGGAATTTTAAAAATTTCATGATATATTGACCTAGCCATTTTTCAAGGATGAAGTTGGAGGCATTCTGGAACTATTAAATGGTGAGGAAGCTCATTTCAATGAAATATCTGGAGATGTCTCACAGGAAAGGCTTCCCAAAGAGTGGCCAAAAGGTCACATGAATCCTTGAAAATTGAGGTCTACAATGTGAGGTCCATGTGTGTTTTGACTCTCAAAAATGGTTGCCAAGTTTTTCAGAATAAAATCATGTGATATCCTGGCTGAGATTTCCAGTGCTCTGTGAATAGCTACCCTGGGCCTAGATCTCAGTTTCCAAGGGCGACTATCGTGCGTGGCCTCCTAAAATTCCAACACTATTCATGGCAATACTTCTCTGAGTTCAGTACGAGAACTCAGTCTTTATGCGGAATCCCACCAAAGTTCAAGCCAAGGTGGACCATGTCATCTCTACTAACCGCCACAAAAATGACTACAATTAAAACCAAAACACTCCCACATGGCCCTCATTTTCTTCCATACAGACACTCATCATAACCTCTGGCTGGAGGTTTCCGTGAGGGGTGCAGCCCAAGACAGTGTCCAAAATAAGCTCCCTTGCCCCTCATTTGCCTAAAGTCAGGGTGGCCTGGACACCCTTCCTGTGAACTAAGAGTGATCAAATAGGCCTGCCGTTTATTTTGCTCTGCTTCTTAAATTTGAGGCCTACTGATGGTGGGATTTAGATTCTTCATGTGAATTGGAGTCATGAGAAAACCCAGTCACCTATGGGCTAGAATCTGCAGGGCTTTGAAGAACTTATTTGACCCAAAGGAGCCCTATTCTCACTTGATGGAGGTCAGGAACCTTACCAAGGAAGGAGAGAGACTTCATCCACAATGATTGCTCTTTTGGACATTTTGCTTTTGGATGCATACATGGGAGCTCTCTTTAGATCCATCAGGTTCAGAGAATCTAAGCCACAGAATTACACAAGGTCAAGGGGAAACAGAACAATAGGTAAGGAAAAGGCCCAAAGCATGGTTTCTCCACTGAGTCTTTACTGGTCACACTGATATCTGAGTTTTCTGAGATGCTCGCCATGCCCTTCATTTAACCAATACATGGCCGTGTCACAGAGCTTGGAGGTGGTACATATCTTGGACACAAAACCATGAGCCTATTCTGGAGAGTGGCCAGAATTCAGGAAGCAAACAGTAACTTAGGAAGATAGCAGGTGTTGCCGATCCATAAGGGAAGACGCAGTTCATTCATAAATTGGGAAGGATGAATGCTGGGAAGCTTTCTACTAGACAAGACTCATCCATTGATGCATTCTCTTTGCTAATGTCTAGAACCACGGACACAGTGAGATACACAGACATAGAAACACTCACCTTTTCATACGACTTTCTGGAAACACTTTACTTCAAACCAAACAAACCGACTTTCGGACATATTCTCAGAGCATGAGAAAAAAACCACAAACCCACACCCACAGCCAGATAAGCACCTCCTTCCTCCAAGTAGGTTTGTGACTATCTGGAGTGTTCTCTGACTGATAGGCCATACTCTGTTCCCCCGAAATAGCCTCTCCTATCTCACATCTGGTGTCCATGGGCAATTCTGTGAAGTTGTCAGGAGCCAGCAGTGAGCCACTACCTTCTTTGTCAGGAAAGGCCCCTCTTCAGAGCTTTCCTGTCATTTGTCCATCCTCACATCAGTAGATACCAACAAAGACTGACTCTGTTCTTGTTAAATCAAACAAGTGAGACCACTAGGCCTGGGACTGAGACAGGCTCTAGATGCCTGGCTTCCTGGATCCCAAGTTCAGAAAGTGCCATCACCAAAAAAGTGAGGTGAGGTAACTTCTTTCAGGAACTGAATGAGGTTACTGCCTTGGCAACCAGTTTGTCCTAACACATGCATCCAAGGTTCCCATGACATGTAGGCTGACCGTATTTCTGTGACACTTTCACAAGTTAGAATGGTATATCAACCATAGGCACCCGGGAACAG
The DNA here is from genome assembly GCF_048772815.1 of Callospermophilus lateralis. NCBI lineage: Eukaryota > Metazoa > Chordata > Mammalia > Rodentia > Sciuridae > Callospermophilus > Callospermophilus lateralis. The sequence goes on along the minus strand of NW_027512374.1, from coordinate 33,171 downwards.
CTCTCCATACAGGCCTCATTTGGTCCATCTTATCTACATTAAGAAGAGAGAGGCTGATTCAGACAAAAGCCTTCATCCTGACCAGGTTGTTTGCCATGGAAGATGACTTTTGATCTCTCAGGACCTTCATACCTGCCTACATCTTCTCCAGGGATCAATTCTGAATGGACCCTTGAGGTTCTCAGCAGGTGGACAATCCCCTACTTTCCTGTATTATAAGACCAACTCTGTCCCTGCTCTTTTATAAAGGTAGATTGAGGGAACAGTTTATGGTTAGGGTTAATTATATGTTTGTTTTGGGTTAGGAACCATTTTGCTGGTTGAATAATGGTATTGGGAATCTGTGATATATATAAGAATATAGAGTTGAAAAATATGTATGAAAACAGAAATTTAGTAAGATTTAAAGTCCATATTGGCATTGGGCCTTTGATTGGGATACTTAGCTTTGAATTACGTTCTGCAGTGATGTCTCAGATAAATCGATAATCAATGACATAGGACCTTGTACCTTGGATGATAGATTGTAGAAAAGAACATCCACTCAAACAGGGATAGTCCATAGGATTAGGAAGATAGTCAGTAGGTTTTGCAAGAAGTGTGAGTACAGGATATGGACCAAAAGTTCTTTATCAATAGGGTTTCGGTAATAGAATGAATGTCAATGTCAGCACATGTGAAGAGTCAGTCACATAGGTAAACTGGGGAAAATATGTAGGAAAGGAAACATCAATAGAGACAGTAGGAAATCAGGCAAAGTATAAAGTGAGTGATAGGATTAGACATTTTAACAGGGTTGATATTCACTATATAATCTTCAAAGAAACAAATATGTAGTCACCAATAGGATGGACATTTGAGAGAATTAGGCAACCTAGACATCAATGTTTTTAGTAATCCATGCTCCCATTCAATTTAGGCTTTTGTACAAACATATGTGTGATCTTTGCATTTTGTATCCAAAATAGTACTGTGATAAAATGTATATGTAGATCAGGTGACATAAGTATTTTTTCCACCATTTCAGGGAGCAATATTTTGAAGATGTATAAATTAGTATTGCGGGTACAAAGAGGTGTACCCTGTGTCTATGAATATAGAGATAATGCATGAATAGATGATACTGTGGATAAATAATATAACTGATTCCACTTTAAATAATGGATTAAATTGATATCTTAAAATATATAAGAAATCTTATATTGATACACAGTCATTCATTCCTATCAGTTATACATCTAATGGTAATATTAGGGTTATGGTTTGTCATTAAGGGTGTGTGAGTTTTGCTTCAAAAGTAATTATGGAAATCGAAAATAATGTGTTTGTAAAGAAGTCTCATGAAGAGACTAGTTAAGAAACATGGAGGAATACATGTGTTCTGAAGCAGGAAGTAATTGAAAGTGAAACAAATTGATATAAATTAGCGAACTTGTGGATGAAATATATATCCTATGATGTGCATAAACTGAAGAAATAGTAATGTACCAGTGTTGAAAAAAAATGAACATCAAAATACATGTCATGTCCCATAGGAATCTACTTGCATTGATCTTAAACTTGGTCAGTAACTGTAGAAATATTAGGATTTGTATGCATCATTCACTGAAGTTAGTTTTCAGTACTAGGAAACAAATATGTATTTCAGGTGGATGAATATTTCTGAGAATAATCTTGTGAAAAGTTGATAATAAATCCACATACATGAACATGAATAAATTTAGGGAGTGTATAATAAGACACATATATTTCATTTTTTCAAAAATCTGGAGAGTGTATATATATATATATATATATATATATATATATATATATATACACACACACACACACACACACACACTCACACAGACATTAAAAAGTAGCAATATATATGCCAATCAAAATTTATCATGAAATATATATAATCCACACATCCCAAAATATACTTTTTACTGAACATGGATTTATATATAATTTTGTTCAGCTAGGAAGGTCACCAATAGTTTGAATTTTCAGTTCCAACAGCATTAAGAGGAGTGATCTCTTTTCACAATTTGCATCTGCCAAGTCAGCAACCTGTCAAGTATGTACATGTGATACCAGGTAGGATTCTATATGTGCATATAAAAACACATGTGCTGAATAGGCCACAGAGAAAGGGAGAGAGGAATTCACATATTTGTTAACTTTAAAAACACATGGAGAACTGTTTTAATTAAAAATTGACTAGATTTATAATTCCTACCCTATATAATGCAAAAGGCAAGTCCAATTATACAACATGACTCCTCTGAACTGCTTGTATTTCTATTCTGTTTTGGTTATTATTCTCCATCATGTTAGGATTAGTAGTCAGAGTCTAGTGGGGTATGTGTTAGTGTCCAAAATAAGCTCTCTTACCCCTAATTTGCCTAAAGTCATGGGGGCCTGGACACCCTGCATTTGAAGCAGGAGTGATAAAATAGGACTGCAGTTAATACTGCTCTGCTTCTCCATTTTGAAGCCTACTGCCTGTCAGGTATAGATTCTTTATGTGATTTGGAATAACGAGAAAACCCAAGCACTTCTTTAGGGCTTTGAAGATTTCATTTGACCCAAAGGATCCCTATTCTCACTTGATGTAGGTCAGGAACCTAACAAAGGAAGGCAAGACACTTCATCTACCATTACGGATCTTTTTGCCATTTTGGTTTGGATGCACACATGGGATCTTTCTTTAGATCCATCAGGTGCTGAGAATCTAAGCCACAACCTCACACAGGTCCAAGAGGCTGATTAAGACACATCCCTTTCCAAAGAAATTAAGCAAAGAGCCACAGGAGATGGCCATTCATTTTCATTTGAAAACTGTTTTCTTCAGGCTTCACAAAGAGGTGGCCTGAGGCAAAGACCTTCCTGACATTCAGGGCAACAGAAACATAGGTAAGAGAATGGCCCAAAGCAGGGTTTCTCCACTGAGAATTTCCTGGTCACACTGATATCTGAGTTTTCTGAGATGTTCCCATTCCTTACCGCTATCCAGTACATGGGCATGTCACAGAGCTTGGAGGTGGTACATATCTTGGACACAAAACCATGAGCCTATTCTGCAGAGTGGCCAGAATTCAGGAAGAAAACAGAAACTTAGGAAGATAGTAGGTGTTGTCCATCCATAAGGCAAGCTGCAGTTCATTCATAAATTGGGCAGGATGAATGCTGGGAAGCTTTCTACTAGACAGGACATATCCATTGATGCATTCTCTTTTCTAATGTCTACAACCACGGACACAGTGGGATACACAGATATAGAATCACTCACCTTGTCAAAAAACTTACTAGAAACAGTCTATTCCAAACCAAACAAACTGTCTTTCCTACCTATTCTCAGAATATGAGACAAACCACAAACTGACACTCACACTCACAAAGGCATCTCCTTCCCGCAAGTATGTCTCTGACTATCTGGAGTGTCCTCTGTCTGTTGGGCCATATTATGTTCCAATGAAATGTCCTGTCATGTCTCAGATCTGTCTCCTTTGCCAACTCTGTGAAGTTCTCAGGAGCCAGCGGTGAGCCACTACCTGCTTTCTCAGGAAAGGCCCCTCTTCAGATCTGTCCTGGCATTTGGCAATCCTCACATCAGTAGATACCAAGAAATACTGACTCTGTCCTTGGTACATCCAAACAAGTGAGCCCACTGGGATTGGGACTGGGACTGGCTCTGGGAGCCTGGCATCTTGGATTCCAAGTTCAGAGAGTTACATCACCAAGGAAGTGAGGTAGGTCACTTTCTTCAGGAACTGCATGAGGTCACTACCTTGGCAATCACTTTGATTTAACATTTGCTTCCAAGAGTCCCATGAGATAGAGGCTGCCCCTACTTTCGGTGACAATTTCACAAGATAGAATGGTATATTAAACATAGGCGCCTGGGAACATCTCCCCACACAGGCCTGGTTTGGTCCATCTTCTCTACATTTAGAATAGAGAGACTGATTCAGACACATCCCTTCATCCTGACAAGGGGGTTTGCCATGCAAGATGACTTTTGCTCTCTCAACTGCTTCATAGCTGCCTACATCTTCTCCAGGGATCATTTCTGCATGGACCTTTGAGGATCTCAGCAGGTTTAAGAACCCCTACATTCCTGTATTGTAAAAGCAACTCTGTCCCTGCTCTTCTGTAAAGTTTGATTCAGGGAAGAGTGTATGGTTACGGTTAATAAAAGTTCGATTTGAATCATTCTGCGGGATGAATAATGGTAATGGGAACCTGTAATATTTACAAGAATGTAAAAGTGAAATATAAGAATGAAAACAGTAATCTAGGTAAGATTTGAAGCCCAGAAGGGCATTGGGCCCTTGATTGGGATACTTAGCTTTGAATTATGTTCTGCAGAAATGTCTCAGATAAATCGATGTTCAATGGCATAGGACTTTGTACCTTGAATGATGAAATGTCAAAGAGAACTTCTAGACAAAAAGGGATAGTCGGTATTATTAGAAAGATAGTCGGTAGGTTTAGAACGAAGAGTGAGTATAGCATTTGGACCAAAAGTTCTTTAGCAATAGGGCTTCTGGTAGAGATTGAATGTAAATGTGAGCACATGTGAAGAGTCAGTCACAGTGATAATCTGGGGAAAATATGTAGGAAAGCAGATATCAATAGAGACATTAGGAAATCAGGCAAATGATAAAGTGAGTGATAAGATTAGACATTTTCAAGGGTCTTGAGGTTGAATATATAATCTTAGGAAGAAACAAATATGTAGTCAAGAATAGGATTCACATTTGAGAGCATTAGGCAACCTGGACATGGATGTTTTTAGTAATCCATCTTCACTTTCCATTTAGGTTTGGTAAAATCATAAGTGTCACCTTTGCTGTTTGTGTCCAGAATATTACTGTGATAAAATGTATATGTAAATCAGGTGACATGTGCATTTCTTCCACCATTTCTGGGAGCAATATTTTGAAGACGTATAAATTAGTATTGGGGTTACAAAGAGGTGTACCCTGTGTCTATGAATATAGAGATAATGCATGAAAAGACCATACTGTGAATAAATAATATAACTGGTTCCACTTTAAATAATGGATTTAATTGATATCTGAAACTAAGTAAGAAATCTTATATTGATATACAATCATTCATTCCAGCTAGTTGTACATCTAATGGTAATATTAGGGTTTGGTTTATCATACGGGTGTGTGAGTTTTGCTTCAAATGTGATAATGGAAATCGACAATAATGTGTTTGGAAAGAAGTCTCATGAAAAGAGCAGTCAAGAAACATAAGAAATACATGTGTTCTGAAGCAGGAAGTGACTGAAAGTGAAACAAATGCGTATAAATTAGCGAACTTGTGGATGAAATATATATCCTATGATGTGCATAAACTGAAGAAATAGTAATGTTCCAGTGTTGAATAAAAATGAATGTCAAAATACACATCATGTCCCATAGGAATCTGCTAGCCTTGATATTAAACTGGGTCAGTTACTATAGAAATATTAGATTTTTTTTTTGGTGTTATAATAGAATTTATTTTACCACTAGCATGCCACAGAATGTTGAGGAAAGAGCAATGGATTTTTAGTTATTGCACTAATAATCTAACATTTAATGACTCTTTTGGATAGTCTAGAAATTACATAAGGCTATGTTACATAATTTTTTTTTTTAAATTTAACATTCATAAAAGCTTGGAGTTTTGCTAATATTTCTACTTTTTTATTTTTTATTTTTTCAGTTGTGATTGACCTTCATTTTGTTTATTTGTATGTGGTGCTTAGAATAGAACCAAGTGTCCCACACATGCTAGAAAAGCATGTTACCACTGAACCACAAACCCAGCCCCTCCACTTTTATCTTTACATCGAACACGCCTCTCCCTCATCTTTACTCACTTTCTTCCTCATTTTCCCCCTTCTCTCTCTTCCTTTTCCGTTTTCCTTTCATATCTGTTTTTCTCTCATGTCATTACAAACAGTAGTATGCTATGAAATTTAAATTTAAGACTGTTTTTCATAGTCATTGTTTTTTTCTTGAGAAAATTTAATAATTATAATCACCTGATAGATATATTAAAATACATTTTTATACATATGTATCTATATTCATGCATATGCATTACATATTTTATATATATATATATATATATATATATATTTAAAAGTACTTTGATTAGCCTGTTAAAAATAATATAGACCAAAACTTTCTTAATTCTCAAGCCTTCCAGAATTAACATCTTACAGTGAAAATCAAATAAACATATTTAAATAAACAGGTATCATTCTTTTTTATCAATACTGATAATTTAAGGTTTTATATCACATTAAGCTGTAATACGGCATATTAAATCTTATGAATTAAAAAAATGTTTTTTGAATTACCTATTATTTAAGGACCATATGCACTGACATTTTAAATGGCTTTCTTGTGATTTTAATTTCTATCAATTGTGTATTAATTGCCAAATCCTTATTTTAGTACTTTTCATATTCATAATTGATATAAAGTCAATTGTTTAATTCTTCTTGTAAGTAATTACTTATTACAGTAGGGACATATTAATAATTCTAAATCTGTATAAGAAAATAGTACAAAGATATTTTCATGCAAAATTAAGAATAATTGCGTGCTCTAAATGTCTGATTGTTGATACATATAACAAAGAGCTTTTGATCAGTCTCTTCCCCAGTAAAACATAAAATGCAAAGATATTGTTGGGTATATACGTACAAATAAAGATAAAGAAAATACACATTATCAGCTAGAAACTATTAAATAAAAGGTGAAAACAACAATCCAACAGATTGTACGAATTTGTCAGATGAGGTAGTATTCTGGAAGAATAGCCTAAGACTAGACCTGGTCCATGACAAAATATTCACGAAAAAAATAAAATTTGAAAAATTTAGGAAATGCTATGAATTTTTCAAGAAGGTAGGTGAATTATCCTTTAATCTCAATTTACGTGCATTTTCAAAAGCCAATTTCCTGGTAAAATAAATTTGTGATAGTTACAACTAAACAAAACAAAGTTTTGCTTAGCAAAGTGAATGCATCTCAACCCATTTTTAGCTGATTTCTTCCCACTCAATTTTAAACCGTTATTTATTTATTTATTTCTATTGGTTGTTCCAAACATTACAAAGCTCATGATATATCATCTTTGATACATTTGACTCAATTGGGTTATGAACTCCCATTTTTTCCCCAAATATGAATTGCAGAATCACATTGGTTACACATTCACATTTTTACATAATAGCATATTAGTGACTGTTGTATTCTGCGACCTTTCCTATCCCCCAATATCCCCCCTCCCCTCCCCTCCCATCTTCCCTCTCTACCTCATCTGCTGTTGTTCAATTCTCTCCACTGTTTCCCACCCATTTCCCCTCAAATCCTCTTATATGTAATTTTGTGTAACATTGAGGGTCTCCTACTATTCCCATATGCTTTCCCTTCTCTCTCCCTTTCTCTCCCCCCACTCGTCTTTGTTTAATGTTAAACTTTTCCTCATGCTCTTCCTCGATGTTCTTTTCTTAGTTGCTCTTTTAATATCAAAGAAGACATTTGGCATTTGTTTTTTAAGGATTGGCTAGCTTCGCCTAGCATAATCTGCTCTAATGCCATCCATTTCCCTGCAAATTCTATGATTTTGTCATTTTTTAATGAAGAGTAATACTCCATTTTGTATAAAAGCCACATTTTTTTTATCCATTCATCTATTGAAGGGCATCTAGGTTGGTTCCACAGTCTAGCTATTGTGAATTGTGCAGCTATGATCATTGATGTGGCAGTATCTCTATAGTACGCTCTTTTACGATCCTCAGGAAATAGTCCGAGAAGGGTGATAGCTGGGTCAAATGGTGGATCCATTCCCAGCTTTCCCAGGTATCACCATAGTACTTTCCAAATTGGCCTCACCAATTTGCAGTCCCACCAGCAGTGTACAAGTGTACCCTTTTCCCCACATTCTCACCAACACTTATTTTGTTTGACTTCATAATGGCTGCCGATCTTACTGGAGTGAGATGGTATCTTTGGGTGGTTTTGATTTGCATTTCTCTGACTGCTAGAGATGGTGAGCATTTTTTCATGTACTTGTTCAATGATTGAATGTCCTCCTCTGTAAAGTGTCTGTTCAGGTCCTTGGCCCATTTGTTGATTGGGTTATTTGTTATCTTATTGTTTAATTTTTTGAGTTTTTTGTATATTTTGGATATTAGGGCTCTATCTGAAGTGTGAGGGGTAAAAATTTGTTCCCAGGATGTAGGCTCTCTATTTACCTCTCTTATTGTTTCTCTTGCTGAGAAAAAAAACAATTTAGTTTAAGTAAGTCCTATTTGTTTATTCTTGTTATTAACTCTTGGGCTATGGGCATCCTATTAAAGAATGTGGAGCCCGTCCCCACAGTATGTAGATCGTAGCCAACTTTTTCTTCTATTAGACACAGTGTCTCTGATTTGATATCTACCTCCTGGATCCATTTTGAGTTAACTTTTGTGCATGGTGAGAGAAAGGGATTCAGTTTCATTATGTTGCATATGGATTTCCAATTTTCCCAGCACCATTTGTTGAAGATGCTATCTTTCCTCCATTGCATGTTTTTAGCCCCTTTATCAAATATAAGAAAGTTGTAATTTTGTGGATTGGTTTCTGTGTCCTCTATTCTATACCATTGGTCCAGCTGCCTGTTTTGGTACCAGTACCACGATGTTTTTATTACTATTGCTTTGTAGTACAGTTTGAACTCTTGTATCGCTATACCTCCAGATTCACACTTCCTGCTTAGAATTGCTTTTGGTATTCAGGGTCTTTTGTTTTTCCATATGAATTTCATGATTGCTTTATCATTTCTACAAGAAATGCTGTTGGGATTTTTATTGGCACCGATTTAAACCTGTAGAGAACTTTGGGTAATATCAACATTTTGATGATGTTAGTTCTGCCTATCCATGAACAGGGTACATTTTTCCATCTTCTAAGATCTTCTTCTATCTCTTTCCTTAGGGTTCTGTAGTTTTCATTATATAAATCTTTCACCTCTTTCGTTAGGATGATTCCCAAGTATCTTATTTTCTTTGTGGATATAGTGAATGGAGTGGTTTTCCTCATTTCCATTTCAGAAGTTTTGCTGCTGATATACAGGAATGCCTTTGATTAATGCGTGTTGACTTTATATCTTGCCACTTTGCTGAATTCATTTATTAACTCTAGCAGTTGCTTTGTAGACCCTTTTGAGTCTGTTAAATATATTATCATGTCATCTGCAAATAGCGATAATTTACGTTCTTCTTTTCCTATTTTTATGTCTTTAATTTCTTTTGTCTGTCTAATTGCTCTGGCTAGTATTTCAAGAACTAAATCGAATAGAAGTGGTGATAGAGGGCATCCCTGTCTTGTTCCAGATTTTAGAGGGAATGCCTTCAGTTTTTCTCCATTTACGATGATGCTAGCCTGAGGTTTAGCATATATAGCTTTTACAATGTTGAGGTAACTCAACATTGTTATCCTAGTTTTTCTAGTGTTTTGAACATAAAGGGAGGCTGAACTTTGTCGAATGTTTTTTCTGCATCTATCAAGATGATCATATGGTTCTTTTCTTTAAGTCTATTGATGTGGTGAATAGCATTTATTGATTTCCGTATATTGAACTAGCCTTGCTTCCCTGGGATGCAAGTTTTTTTAGTGTTTTGAACATAAAGGGAGGCTGAACTTTGTCGAATGTTTTTTCTGCATCTATCAAGATGATCATATGGTTCTTGTCTTTAAGTCTATTGAAGTGGTGAATAGCATTTATTGATTTCCGTATATTGAACTAGTCTTGCTTCCCTGGGATGAATCCTACTTGATCATGGTGCACAATTTTTTGATATGCTTTTGTATTACATTCACCAGGATTTTATTGAGAATGTTTGCATCCTAGTTCATTAGAGACATTGGTCTGTAGTTTTCTTTCTTTGAAGTGTTTTTGTCTGGTTTTGGGATCAGGGTGATTTTGGCCTCATAGAATGAATTTGAAAGAGCACCTTCTTTTTCTATTTCTTGAAATAGCTTGAAAAGTATTGGTATTAATTCTTCTTTTAAGTTTTTTGTAGAGCTCCGCTCTATACCCATCCGCTCCAGGGCTTTTTTTGGTTGGTAGTCTTTTGATGGCTTCTTATATTTCTTCCTTTGTTATTGGTCTGTTTAAATTGTGTGTGTCTTCCTGACTCAATCTGGGCACATCGTATGACTTAGGAAATTTATTGATATCTTCACTATCTTCTATTTCATTTGAATATAGGGTTTCAAAATACTTTCTAATTATCTTCTGTATTTCTGTAGTGTCTGTTGTGATAATGCCTTTTTCATGCCGTATGTTAGTAATTTGAATTCTCTTTCTTCTTCTCTTCGTTAGCATGGCTAAGGGCCTGTCAATCTTATTTATGTTTTCAAAGAACCAACTTTTAGTTTTATCAATTTTTTCAATGTTTTTTTTTTTGTTTCAATTTCGTTGATTTCTGCTCTAATTTTAATTATTTCTTGTCTTCTACTACATTTGCTGTTGTTTTCGTTTTCTTTTTCTAGGTTTTTGAGGTGTAGTGTGAGTTCATTTATTTGTTTTTTTTTTTTTTTTGAGGAAAGAACTCCAAGAAATGAATTTCCCTCTTAAAACTGCTTTCATTGTGTCCTATAGATTCCAGTATGTTGTGTCTGTATAGTCATTTGTCTCTAAGAATTTTTTATATCCTCCTTTATGTCTTCTGTAACCCATTGAACATTCAGTAGAATATTGTCATTTTTCCATATGATGTAGGATTTTTCCTTCTTTCTTTTATCATTGATTTCCAGTTTCATTCCAATATGATCAGATATGGTGCATGGTATTATCTCCACGCCTTTATATTTACTAAGGGTTGCCCTATGGCATAATATATGATCTATCTTTGAGTAGGATCCTTGTGCTGCTGAGAAGAACGTGTATCCACGTTCTGCATGTTGGCTATCTTCATAATTCTATGTCTTGGAGTTGGTCTATTATGGTTTTGAATGTTTGAGGTCATGTAGGCTTCAAGGATTTGGCAATCCATTCCATCTTTCATCTCTGGGAAGTTTTCTAGAATTATTTCATTTAATATGTTGTCCATTCCTTTGGTTTGAATCTCTATGCCTTCTTCTATCCTAATGACTCTCAAATTTGTTTTTTTATGACATCCCATATCTCTTAAATAGATTGCTCATGGGATATAAGCATCTTTTCTGTGATGACTATATTCTTTTCATGTTGATAAACTTTGTATTCATTATCTGATCTTCTGACTTCTACTTGATCTAGTCTATTTACAATATTCTCGTTTGAATTTTTAATGTGGTTTATATTTTTCTGCATTCCTAGGATTACTGTTTGATTTTTTTTAAGATCTCTGTCTTTTGGTGAAGCTCGTTCTTTGCCATTTGAATTTGTTTGTTTAATTCATTTTCAAAATATTCTTTTATTGCTTGGACTTGCTGCCTCATGTCTTCTCTAATATTTCTTTCCATCTGAGTTAGGGATGCATTGAGTTTTTTCCCTATCCCTGTTTCTGATGATTCTAGGTCCTCCTGTAAAATTAAGTTGTCCGGCATTATTTGTACACCTTTTTCCCTTGTTTTTTCATGAAGTTCACATTACTTTCCAGCTCCATTTGATTGCTGTGTTTCTGCTCTCTTCTATATATTTGTTTTGGTTTTATATATCTCTATTGACTCTCCTTTGTGTTGGTAGACTGTGAATGCTAAGGTGGATTCCACTGGGAAGGAATTCCGACGGCCGAGCTCCAGTGATGTCACCTCTCTGCTATGGTGGGCCCCAGGCTCTTTGCCCGGGTGTTCGCATGGGGGTGTGGGACTGTACTGTCTCTGTTTGGTTTCAGCTCCCGGTCGCCGGCGTGCAGGTGGTCACGAGCTGTCCAGTCGCGCAGTCAGCTGGTGGGCTGTTACCGGCGGTTGTGCGATCTCTAGCCACCCATTAGGGCGGGCATATGGCAGGCGATTGGTCGCTGGTGGGCAGGCAGTCTCCAGCCGTCCAGTCGCACCTGCAGCGGGCCGGCTGTTGCCGGCGGGCGAGCGTTCTCCAGGCGCCCAGTCACGCGGGCCTGGCCTCTAGTCCCCTGGTTTCTCCTGCTAGTCCTGGTTTCTCCTGCTAGACCAGATTTCCCCTGAGTAATGCCCTCGGCAGCTCAAACTGTACTCTGGCTTGCCGTTTCTTGGGTGTGGATTGTGTCTATTGGGAACCCCAGCACTCTATTTTTATTATTTTTTCCGTTTGCCCTTTCCCCCATCCCTGGCTAGACAGATTTCGTTTTCACCACTGATGGGAGGGGGAGTTGAAGGTCAGGTGCCTCTAGTTTCCCCTCCCAATCTTTATGCAGGCTCTCTCTGAAAATCCCTCCCCTGGAAAGCTTAGGAGAGATTTTATGCAAATTTCCTACTGTATGGGAGATGAGCGGAAAACACACAACTGTTTTATTGTTGCAATCTATCGGAGAGTGGCGGTGGTTACTTCAGCTCTCCAAGATGGTGGCCATTGGTTTCCTTGGTGGAGTTTCCGTTGTGGGGGATAGAACTGTAGAGCTTCCTTCCCTGACTGATATCCTGAACTCGGCCTGGGGCTCAGTGCGGTGTCAGCCGGCAGGATTCCACAGAATCTGCAGCAACGTTTCTCCCTGGATGCTAGTCGCTTCTCGGTGGTGCCTCGATGTCTGCAGCCATGGGGCGGGCCACAGGGATCAATAAGCCCGGATCTCCGGTTGCATATTCAGCTCACGTTTGAGACTCAATTACCGGACCTCGTTGGTGGAAATCATTCTTTTAGGTTTCGGTGCACACCCATTTTTCTATAAGATCCTAACAAGATAGTCTTTTGTCATTTTAACTCATTATTCACCTGCAATGTGGCGTGGTACACTGGGTGTGATGCACTCTATTTGCGGCCAACTTGCAATGTTGAAATATTATGTTTTGTATGCACCATTTACTGAAGATAGTTTTCAGTACTAGGCAACCAATATGTATTTCAGGTTGATGAATATTTCTGAGAATAATCTTTTGAAAAGTTGATTATAAATCCACATATATGAATATGAATGAATTTGGGGAGTGCACAATAAGGCACATATATTTCATATTTTGAAAAATCTGGAGAGTATATATATATATATATATATATATATATATATATATATATATACACACACAGAGACATTACAATGTAGCATTATGTATGCCAACCGAAATTTATCATGAAATACATATCATCCACGGATCCAACAATATTAGTTTTACTGAACATGGATTTATGTATAATGTTGTTCAAATAGGAGGCTCACCCATAAGTTGAATTTTCAGTTTCAACAGCGTTTAGGAGGAGTGATATCTTCTCACAATTTGTATCTGCCAAGTCAGCCACCTCACAAAAATGTACGTGTGATACCAGGTAGGATTCTACATATGAATATAAAAATACATCTGCTGACTAGGCTACAGAGAAAGGGAGAAATAAATTCACATATTTGTTAACTTTAAAAACACACGGAGAACTATTTCAACAAAAAAATTGACTAGATTTATAACTCCTACCATATATAATGCAAAAGGCAAGTCCAACAATACCAAACATGCCTCCTCTGAACTGCTTGTATTTCTATTCTGATTGGGTTATTTTTCTCCATGATATTACGATTAGTAGTCAGAGTCTAGCAGGGTAGGGGTTAGTGTCAGGGATTCAGTATTTCAAATGGAAAATTGGAAAATGAATCCAATGTGTATGCAAATATGTGCTACACAAAAATGTTCCCACTCTCATCAAGAACTATGGCTTGACATTACTTTTGCCCCAAGTAAGACACAATTAGAGGAGAAGTGTTAGAAAATCTGTGAATACATATCTGGAATGGAATATGCTCAGTCGTTCACAACACTGGAGGTGGTAGAGGAGTTCCCAAAAGTAAGGGACAGGGTAAACACTCCACAAACATGGAGCTCTGCTGGCCTAAAGACTTCTTGAAGAACTGCCTCTGAGGTTGGGCACCTGAAAAATATGTTGTTTTCTGGAGCTTTAGCTTCATTTGTAGTGAGACCATCAAAGCTGGGTCTGCATCTATGTGACCTGGAGGACATGGTTTCTTATTTTCCAGTGAAGATGATGCAGCAGTGCTGAATTTGCTCTTTGTAGGTAAACTGTGACCACTGGGGTCTAAGTGTCTCCCCATGTGGACTGTGAAGCCATTTGGTCATCCTCCAAATTTCATGGTGTTTCTTGCTGCTGCACTAGGAGTTTGCTATTTGATTCAAAAATACAAGGAGTTTTAGTGGATCACAGTGCTGGAGAGAGTTCTGTCACATGTGGTGGGTCAGTTTCTGCAAGAGAATGCACCAAACATACTTCTAGCCCACATATATTGCCCCATTGACGATAGCAACATGATTCTGAACATTGCCCTGAAATCTCTCAATATTACAAGATGCCTTTACATAGAAGGGACTGCTCGCTGCACCATGTCAGTTCCAAGCCATTTGGAAGCCAATGGAAGATCCACAAGGCCCCACCACAGATGTTTTATCACACACCTGACCACCACGGCTCTAGGCCCACTACTCAGCAGGCTCCAACTTATTGGCATCTCTGTTCTACACGATTTTCATAAAACCCAGTCAATCAAAGCACTGTCTGGTATACTCATGACCAGCAACAGGACATCCAAATGTCCTCCATTGCCACCTGGTCATGGGAATTTCAAAAATTTTATGGTATTTTTGTAGCCATTTTTCAATGATGATGTTGGAGGCACTCTGGGTTAAAATTCACTCCAGAACCATTAAATGTAGAGGAAGCACATTTCAATGAAAGCTTTGGAGAATTCTCACAGGCAAGGCTTCTCAAAAAGTGGCCAAATGGCCACATGAAGCCAGGCCCATTGTGGTCTACAATGAGGACCATGTGTGTTTCGACTCTCAACTATGGCTGCCAAGTCTTTCAGAATAAAATCACGTGATATCTTGGCTGTGATTCCCAGTGCTCTGTTGAAAGCCACCCTGGGCCTAGATCTCAGTTTTCAAGGGGGACTCTCATGCATGGCCTCCTAAAATCCTAACACAATTCATGGCAATAATTCTCTGAGTTCAGTTCCAGAACTCAGTCTCTAAGGGGAATCACACCAGAGTTCATGTCAAGGTGGACCCAGTCATCTCTTCCAACCACCAAACAAATGGCCACAATTAAAACCAAAACACTCCCACATGGCCCTCATGATCTTTCATATAGACACTCATCATAACCTCTGGCTGGATGTTTCCATGAGGGGCGAAGCCCAAGACAGTCTCCAAAATAATCTCCCTTGCCCCTTAATGGCCTAAAATCAGGGTTGCCTGGACACACTTTCTGTGAACCAGGAGTGATCAAATAGGCCTGCTGTTAATACTTCTCTGCTTCTCTAATTTGAGGCCTACTGACTTTGGGGTTTATTTTTTTATGTGAATTGGAGTCATTAGAAAACCAAGCACTTATCGGCTAGCTTCTGCAGGGTTTGAAGAAATCATTTGACCCAAAGGATCCCTATTCTCACTTGATGGAGGTCAGGAACCTAACAGAAGAAGGGGAGAGACTTCATCCACAATGACTGCTCTTTTGGCCATTTTGGTTTTGGATGCACACATGGGATCATTCTTAAGATACATCAGGTGCTGAGAATCTAAGCCATTGCCTCAAACAGGGCAAAGAGGCGGATTCAGACACATCCCTTTCCAAAGCAATTAAGCAAAGAGGCACAGGTGATGCCCATTCATTTCCATTTGAAACCTGTTTTCTTCAGGTTTCACAAAGGGGTGGACTGAGGCAAAGACCTTCCTGACATTCAGGGCAACAGAACAATAGGTAAGCAAAGCAGGGTTTCTCCACTGAGACTTTATTGGTCACACTGATATTTGAGTTTTCTGAGATGCTCGCCATTCCCTTCAGCTATCCAGTACATGGCCATGTAACAGGGCTTGGAAGTGGTACATTTCTTGGACACAAAACCATTAGCCTATTCTGTAGAGTGGCCAGAATTCAGGAAGAACGCAGGAACTTTGGAAAATAGCACGTGTTGCCCATCGATAAGGCAAGCCAAAATCCATTCATCAATTTGGCAGAATAAATGATGGGAAGCTTTCTACTAGACAGGACACATCAATTGATGCATTCTCTTTTCTAATGTCTATAACCATGGACACAGTGGGATACACAGACATAGAAACACTCGCCTTGTCAAATGACTTACTAGAAATAGTTCACTCAAAACCAAACAAACCTCCTTTTCTATCTATTCTCAGAACATGAGACAAATCCACAAACACACAGCGACACCCACAGAGGCACCTCCTTCCCCAAAGTAGGTCGGTGACTATCCAGAGTGTCCTCTGACTGGTGGGCCATAGTATGTTCCCCAGAAATGGCCTGTCCTGTCTCAGATCTGGTCTCCTTAACCAACTCTGTGAAGATGTCAGGAGCCAGTGGTGAACCACTATCTGCTTTCCTCAGGAAAGGCCCCTCTTCAGAGCTTTTCTGGAATTTGGCCATTCTCATATCAGTAGGTACCAAGAAAGACTGACTCTGTCCTTGGTATATACAAACAAGTGAGACCACTGTGACTGGGAATGGGACAGGCTCTGGGTGCCTGTCTTCCTGGATAACAAGTTCTTAGAGTTCCATCACCAAGGAAGTGAGGTGAGGTCACTTCCTTCAGGAACTGAATGAGGTCACTGCCTTAGCAACCATTTTGTCCTAACAGTTGCTTCCAAGGGTCCCATGAGATGGAGGCTGCCCCTATGTACTGTGACACTTTCACAAGTTAGAATGTATATCAACCATAGGCACCCAAGACCAGCTCTCCAAACAGGACTGTTTGGGTCCATATTCTAATGGGTGGCACTAGAGCAGATTATGCTTAGTGAAGCTGGCCAATCCCTAAGAAACAAATACCAAATGTCTTCTTTGATATAATGAGAGCAACTAAGAATAGAGCAGGGAGGAAGAGCAGGAAGAAAAGATTAACATTAAACAGAGACATGAGGTGGGAGGGAAAGAGAGAGAAAAGGGGAATTGCATGGAAATGGAGGGAGACCCTCATTGTTATACTAAATTACATATTAGAGGTTGTGAATGGAATGGGAAAATAACAAGGTGAGAAATGAATTACAGTAGATGGGGTAGACAGAGAAGATGGGAGGGGAGGGGAGGGGGGATAGTAGAGGATAGGAACGGTAGCAGAATACAACAATTACTAGTATGGCATTATGTAAAAATGTGGATGTGTAACCGATGTGATTCTTCAATCTGTATCTGGGGTAAAAATGGGAGTTCATAAATCACTTGAAGCTAATGTATGCTAATGTATGAATATGTTATGTCAAAAGATTTGTAAGGTTTTGAACAACCAATAATAAAAAAAAAGAACAGAGAGGCTGATTCAGTAACAACCTTTCATACTGACCAGGTTGTTTGCCATGGAAGTTGACTTTTGCTCTCTCAGGTCCTTCAGTGGTGCTTATATCTTCTCCAGGGATCACTTCTGAATGAAACTTTGAGTTTTTCAACAGGTGGAAGATTCCCTACATTCCTCTATTTTAGGACCAACACTGTCCCTGCTCTTCTGTAAAGTTAGATTGAGGGAACAGTGTATGGTTTCGCTTAATAACAGGTTTGATTTGGGTTAGGAATCATTCTGCTTGATGAATAATGGTATTGGGAACCTGTGATATTTATAAGAATATATAGGTGAAATATAAGTATGAAAACAGAAATCTAGGTAAGATTGGAATCCCAGAAGGGCATTGCACTCTTGATTGGGATACTTAGCTTTGATACATGTTCTGCAAAGATGTTTCAGATAAATCAATAATCAATGGCATAGGACCTTGTACCTTCGATGATTGAATGTAGAAGTGAGTATCCACTCAAACTGTGATAGTCGGTAGGATTAGGAAGATATTCTGTAGGTTTCAGAAGAAGAGTGAGTACAGGAATTGGACCAAAAGTTCTTTAGCAATAGGGTATCACATAGACAGCACATGTGAAGTGTTAGTCAAAATGGTGAACTGGTGAAAATATTTAGGAAAGCAGACATCAATAGAGACATTAGGAAATCAGGGAAAGTATAAGGTGAGTGATAGGATTAGACATTTGAACAGAGTTGAGGTGGAATATATAGTCTTAGGAAGAAACAAATATGTTGTCATAAATAGGATTGACATTTGAGAGCATTAGGCAACCTGGACATGAATGTTTTTAGTAATCCATGCTCACTTTCCATTTAGGCTTTGGTACAATCATAAGTGTGACCTCTGCTTATTGTGTCCAGAATATTACTGTGATAAATGCATACGTACATCAGGTGACATGAGTATTTCTTCCACCATTTCTGGGAGCAACATTTTGAAGATGAATAAATTAGTATTGGGGTTACAAATAGATGTACCCTTTGTCTATGAATGTAGAGATAATTCATGAATAGACCATACTGTGAATAAATAATATAATTGGTTCCAACTTTAAATAATAGATTGAATTGATATCTGAATATATACAGAAAATCTTATATTGATATACAATTATTCATTCTAACCAGTAATACATCTAATGGTAATATTAGGGTTATGTTTTATCATGAAGAGTGTGTGAGTTTTGCTTCAAAATGATTATGGAAATTGAAAATAATGTGTTTGAAATAAAGTCTCATGAAAAGACCAGTTAAGAAACCTGGAGGAATACATGTGTTCTGAATCAGTAAATGATTGAAAGTGAATCAAATGCCTATAAATTTTTGAACTTATGGATGAAATATATGTCCTATGATGTTCATAAACTGTAGAAATTGTATTGTACCAGTGTTGAATAAAAGAAACTTCAAAATAAACATCATGTCCCATAGGAATCTACTTGCATTGATGTTAAACAGGGTCAGTTAATGTAGAAATATTAGGATTGTATGCACCATTCACTGAAGTTAGTTTTCAGTAATAGGAAACAAATAAGTATTTCAGGTGGATGAATATTTCTGAGAATAATCTTGTGAAATGTTGATTATAAATCCACATACATGAACATGAAAGAATTTAGGTAGTGTATATAAGACACATATATTTTATATTTGGAAAAATTTGAAGATTGTATATATATATATATATATATATATATATATATATATATATATATATATATTTTAAAAAAACAAAAACAGACAATACGATGTAGCAATATATATGCCAATCGAAATTCTTCATGAAATGTACATCAGCCACAGATGCAAAAATATTTATTTTACTAAACATGGATTTATGTATGGCTTGTTGTTCTACTAGGAGGCTCACCCATAGGTTGAATTTTCTACTAGGAGGCTCACCCATAGGTTGAATTTTCAGTTCCAACAGAGTTTAGGAGGAGTGATCTCTTCTCACAATTTGTATTTGCCAAGTCAGACACCTCAGAAGAATATACGTGTGATACCAGGTAGGATTCTATATGTGCATATAAAAACACATGTGCTGAATTGGCTACAGAGAATGGGAGACAGGTATTCACATATCTGTTAACTTTAAAAACATGTGGAGAACTATTTCAATTATAAATTAGCTAGATTTATAACACTTACACTATATCATTCAAAAGGCAAGTCCAACTATACACCATGCCTCATCTGTACTGCTTGCATTTCCATTCTGTTGGATTATTTTTCTCCATCATATTAGTATTAGTAGTCAGAGTCTAGTAGGTTATGGTTTAGTGTCAGGTGTCCGGGCCGGCTGGACACTTCAACGTGGGCGTTGAACCTTGTTGGGGAGGAATGAAGGGAAAAGAGTCATGAGAGATGACAGCAAGACAACAGTTCTGATCATGCTGAAAACTTTTATAGTTCTCACAGTGTATTTATATGCTGCGGATGAGAAAGCTCTCTTATCGGCAGTTTCTGGATGTCTTCACAGAGTGAGATAACCTCAGGATATTTCAGGAAGACGGATAGCTGCAGGATGTCTCAGGGTGATAGATGGCTGCGGGATGTCTCCCAGGCAGGATATCTCGCAGGGGGCTATTTCTTGTAAGTGTCAGACTATTCTTTGAAGGAGAACTTCCTTCTAGCCCCAGACATCTCCTCCCTTTCTTATATAAAATATTTGACCATACCTTACAGGCCAATGTTTTAGGGGTTATAGAGGCTCTGTTTCTCTAGCAGGCCTTAGAATATCTCCTGATCTGATCGAGCATGTTTACTAGATTTTGTGGTGGCCTTGGCATGTTTTTTGAGGAGACGGCTTTGAGGGGGAAGCATGCCAACTGCCATGCACCAGAGCGTGTCACTCAGAAGACTTGGATTTTGGGAACCAAGGATCCATCCTCCTGCAGTCCTTCCTGCACCCTCCGTTATTATGCCCTAACGTCCTCACTCCATGGGTGCGTCCTCCCCCAAGTGGAGCGGCCCATGGAGGACGAACCCTTATGGCAAGTGCAGAAGATCGTTGGTCAGAGCTGTTACTTAGAGTTTTATGTAAGAAAGCGAGATCTGTGGGCATGTAAACTTAAGAAATAAGCTTGTGAGGAGGGTAGAACATCCTTTTAAATGTTGGCAGCACGGTCTTCCATATCCAGGCAATGATAATGGACCTGTATGGGCTTAGAGGCCAAAATATTAATCTGTCCTTTAATAAATGTAACAGCCTGTTCATAATGCAGGGTTTTAGGGACACCATTAAAAGTAAACCCAACAAAGGGCCTAATAGGGGAAGAAGGTAGGGTAAAAATCCATTAAGCCCAGTCCACAAGGGATTTTCAAATATTTCCCTTCATCTCTTTTCTAGATCTTCTTGAAGCTGCTTAATTTTAGTGCATACTATGCCAGAATTATTGGCATAAATGCAGCATCGTTCCCCTAAGGCCAAGCAAATACCTCCCTGGTTAGCTGTCAGCAAATTTAAGCCTCGTCTTTTTTGAAGGAACACTTCTGCCAGGGAGTCTATTTGGTCCTGCAAATCTTTAATGGTTCCTGATAGAGTTTTTATCAGTTGTTCCTGATAGAGTTTATAATTTGTTGAGAGAGGCGATGGTAAGAGTGAATAGACGTGCCTAAGCCAGTGTACCTGTGCCCACAGGAACTGTTATTCCAAGGCTGGCAGATTGTTGGCTGCATCTGAAAAAGAGGAAATTTTGTCCTCATGAGGAGTGCCTCTGTCCCTGTTTTGAGGTAAGTCATTAACCTGTTTAACCAGGAGTTCTGGTAACCATCTTGGGGCTGTTTGATCTTGGTCCAAAACACAAGCTGAGCCTCCTCCCCAGATGAGGACAGGATCTGGGCCTTTCCATTTATTTGTAAGTGGATTGTGTCACATAACAGGTGGGCGAACAGAATTGGACGAGGGATGGCAGTGTCTGTCTGCTGCCGAATCGCCTTCATTGTCTAGGGTAAGAAAAATAAGGGCAAATAATGCATTGTTAAGGCGATGCCTGGGTGTGGTAAATACAAGGGAGGAAGCCTTAAGGAGGGATAGCCAAGTTTTTAAGTTAAGGTGGGCAAGTTCCACAATGCCTTGGCCCTGAGGGTTGTATGGAATTCTAGTAGTATGACAAATTTGCATGGTAGCACAAAACTGTTTAAACTTGGCAATGGTAAATGTAGGATAAATATCTGTTTTAATATGTATTGGTTTACCCATAACAGAAAAGGCTGAAACAAGATGAGAAAGGACATCTTTGGTAGCCTCTCCAGAATGTGGTGATGCAAAAATAAAGCCGCTGAAGGTATCTACAGAAACGTGTATATATTTGGTTATTACAAATTCAAGAAAATGAGTAACATCCATTTGCCAAAACTGATCGGTCAGTAATCCTCGGGGGTTAACTCCCAAGTGTTGAATGGGGAGGGAGACAGCACAACCAGGGCATGCTTTTACTATTTCTCGTGCCTGTTGCTGGTAATTTTACAAAGTAATCAAAGGCTCTGGAAATTTAAATGGTGTATATTGTGTAACTCCATGGCCTTTTGAATGGAGCCAACAAAAATTGGAAAGATGGAACGAGTTGCTGCATCAGCTTGGGCATTACCTTGAATTAGAGGGCTGGGAAGATCATAGGGTGCCCTGATGTGTCCTAAGAAAAATGGGTGTTGTCTGGCCTGAATTAGCTGCTGAAGCTGGTGAAACAGAAAGGCCGCATTGTTAGAAGCCTTAATGGGGGGTGAAATCACCAGCAGGTGCACAGAATGAGCAATGTAGGCACTGTCTTTATAAATATAAACAGGATTATAAAAAATGTTATAAAAACTTGTGTTATGTCAAACAATTCCACAAACTGTGGTGACTGATAGACAGTATCAAAGGTGGTAGGCTTGTTATTGACAACAAAGACCGCTCGGCCATTACAGGAAGTGTCTGTAAAGACAGTAAGGGATTGAGGAATGGGAGCATTTTGAGTAATTTCAGGAAAAGTAAATGGATGTAACTGGACAAAATGTAAAAGGGGGTCTTTGGGGAGGTAGTGATCAATTGTTCCCAAAAGCCTGATAGGGCAATACCACATTCATCCCTTGTCTCTAGTAAAAATTGGGTTTGGTCCTTAGTATATGGAATAAAAATAATATCAGGGTGTTTGCCAAAATGTTGTAGAGAAATCAAATGACCTTTAAAAATAATAGAAGCTACCTGAGCAAGATAAACAGTAATAACCTTCGAGGATGTGGTGGGTAAATGGACCCAAAACAAGGGGCAGTCTTTATTTTTAAAATGTGGATCTCGCTGCCAAAATATTCCTGTGGGTGTATGAGGAGTGTGTAAAATAACCAGAACCAGAGGAAGGTTATAAGAAATTTGTGTAACAAATTGTTGGGCAATGGCTTCTGTTACTTGGTTTAATGCCTGTCATGCCTTGGGAGTAAGATTTTGAGGGGAGGAGGGGTGGAAATTACCTCTCAAAATATCATTAAGGGTCAAAAGTACACAAGTGCATAATTTTAAATATGTTATTAGACATTGAATATCCCTCAGTAATTTCTGAAAATCTTTAAGGGTGTGAAGATGGTCCACACGTCCTTGTATTTTAGAAATTTGGATCTGATTTTCTAGAATTTTAAGACCCAAACTCTTATAAGAGTCCTGTGTTTGAACCTTATTAGGAGCTATCTGTAGTCCCAAGGTAGTGAGGATTTTGTAAAAGTCCAAGTAACAATTATTAAGGTCATGGGTATTAGGTGCAGCAATTAACAAATCATCCATATAATGTAAAATATAAATTTGTGGCCCTCACTCTCTCACAGGGTCTACTGCTTGAGCAACCTAATTTTGGCAAAGAGTAGGGCTGTTGGCCATACCTTGGGGAAGAACCGTCCATTGAAGTCTCTGCATAGGGCCCTGAATATTAATGCAAGAAAGACTAAAGCCAAAATAGGGTCTATCCTCAGGATGTAAAGGAATGATAAAAAAGCAAACTTTTAAGTCCATAACCATTTTACAATAGTTTTTGTGAATAGCCACTGGTGTGGGAATGTCTGGCTGTAGTGCTCCCATCGGGAGTATAACTTTATTAATGGCACACAAATCTTGTAAATGGCACCACTTGCCTGATTTTTTCTTGATAACAAAAATAGGAGGGTACGATGGTGAGGTTGAGGGCTCTACATGGCGGGCTGCCACCTGTTCCTTCACTAACATGGAGGCAGCCTCCAAATTTTCATGGGTAAAGGGCCACTGATCCACCCACACAAGAGTCTGAGTCTCCCAAATAATTTTATCTGCATGGGGTACAGGAGGGTCAGGGACCGACACTAAAAATCCAAATATCCAAGTCCATATGTATTTTTTTTTATGGGTTGTATAAGCCCCACCAGTCCTTGTCTCAGCCTCCCAAGGCCTGTACCAGGGACAAAATTCATACGGAGCATTTGATGAGTCACCATCTAATTGGGACTGGCAAGAATAACTTCCATTTGACTCAAAATATCTCGGGCCCATAGGTAAACAGGGAGGTCAGGAACAACGAAAGAAGTGACAGTTCCCTTATTACCCTCTTTATCAGTCCACCTAAGAGCAGTAGAGCTGACCAGAGGATTTTTTGACTTTCCTATCCCTTTAAGGTCAGTCAAGGATGGGGTGAGGGGCCAACCTGATCGCCAGTATTTTTGAGAAATAATTGTCGCATCAACTCCAGTAACTAAAATTGCTTGGAATTCCTTTCCTTCAATAAGTAAGGTAAGGGTGTGTTTATTATGAGAAATGGGATGAACCCAATATACCTCAGAGGAGCCCAAGGAGGCAGTCCCCCACAGTAGGTTTGGGTGGTGGAAGTGCCCCTTAATCTAAGGGAAGGAGTATTAATTGTGCAAGACTTTTTCCTCCTGGGATGGCCGCAACTCTATTAATAACTGTGGCCAGTATTTTTATTTCTCCAGTGAAATCATTATCATTAATGCCAGGGAAGACCTGAACACCTTCTAAGGTAGTAGAGGCTCTTCCAAGAAGAAGGGCACACGTATGAGATGGAGGGGGACCCATAATTCCAGTTGGTATTATCTGGGGCCCTTGCATTGAGTCTAATGTTGTATCAGTGGTGGTACAGAGGTCCAATCCTGCACTGCCTGGAGTGGGTAGTTGGAGGGAGCCAATTGTGGAGAAGGATTTTGAGGTAGGTTGGGAGTTTGGAAGGGAACAAACCTTATTGCCCCAGGGAGTTTCCTGAGAAGCAGGAAGAAATAGGCTGTCCGAGGGCATTTGTCATTGATCTACACTCACTGGCCCAGTGATGAACTTTACCATATCAAGGACAAAGTGTAGCTGGGGGCGGTTTAGCTCCAGTTTGAGGAGACGCTATTCTTACTCTTTGTTTGCCTGTCGGACACTTGTGTGCAAAATGGCCTGGTTGTTTACAAGTAAAGCAAATACGTGAGCCAGGATTGTAAAAGGCCTTGGTAAAGGGAGTACTAAAGTGAGACCCATGGCATGGGCTGCACCCACCCCTGCACAGACTCTAATAAAGTCAGAAAGTTTCCCTTTATCCTTATGATGTCGAAGAACATCCTGACATGCTGGGTTGGCGTTTTCAAAGGCAAGATGTTTTACAAAGGTGCTTTCGCTTTCGCTTGGTCCAAGCAAGCATTCCGCAGCTAGGTTAAGCCGGGGAACAAAGTCGCTATAAGCCTCGTCGGGCCCTTGTCGAATTCTGGCCAGGGAAGTGATAGCCGAGGCCCTTTCAGGGAGGCGTCTCCAAGTATGTAAGCCAGCCATCTAAATCTGCGCAAAAAGTCCAGCAGGGAAACGTGCCCGTTTAGTTTTAGTGTCAAAAGTTGCATTGCCCACTATCTTAACATAAGTCCAGGATTTAGAGGAGGCCTTTGTTAAATTTTTTTTGAGCAGTTTCTGACAGGGCTCTTTGAAATCTGCATTCCATAGTAGGAAGTCTCCGGCACTGAGGGCAGCTCGGTCTAAAAATTTCCAATCATTGGGAGTAAGAAATTGTGTGTTGTGGCTTTCTAATAAAGCCAACGTGTAGGGCACAGTGGGGCCATAGTGAGCACAAGCCTTTTTAAGTTTTTCAAGAAAATGGAGGCTAAATTTTTTGTAGACACTCTGGGTTCCTTCCTGCCTAGGGGTGAACTTCTCATCCTCTAAGTACTGATCTCCTTGATCCATTTCCTCCGCTTCCTCCTCTTGATCCTCTTGTAAGTCTTTGACCTCAGCCTGAGCAGGCTTATCTATCTGACTGTTGGTGACTGGGAAGGCGAGCACAGGCTGATGGAGCGGCTTCGCCTTTGTATTAGACCACTGTGGGTCAGCTTGTGTTGACTCCATTCCTAAGGCTAATGGAGAGAGCTCAGAGTCAAGGGATCTTTATTCTTTTAAAAATTGGATCTGTTCCCATCCATGTTGGAGAGACTCTCTCAAGGGAGCCGGATTAGGCAAGGGAAGTGGGGAAAAAATATCTGGGGGGACATTTGGCCCCTGAAGGGCCAGAGCACAAAAGGCAGGAGGGATATAGGAGGGAGGGGAATGTGTAAGTCCGATAGGCTGTGGCAGGGTCCTGAGAGGTGGCGGGTCTTCTGAATGGTAGCGAGCTGCTTCCTTCTCCAAGGTAGCCTCCTCCCCAGGGGTCAAGGTTTCTCTGGGATTTAAAACTGCATAAAGGCTGTTGGAAACCATTGGAGCCTTATTCATTAGGGTGGGATTTTGAGGAAGATCAGGAAGGTTCCCAGGGTCCTGGGGAGACTAAGAAGGGTCTATGTCTATACTAACTGATGGGCATGCCGAGAAGGGAAGAGAGGTCTTTTGCATAGTCTCTTCCCCAATCCTGACAAGTATTAAGGTACCATTGTCAAAGGGTGAACTTTTAAGAATTTCACTAATTTATTTCCAGAAAGAAAAGGTAGGAACAGACACTTTTTCTGGGCCAAAGGATTCATAATAATCTTTTAAAATGTCTCCTACTCTAAGCCATCTTTTACCATCAATGGTCCCTTCAAGGGGAAACCATGGAAACAATTTTTCAATGTATGAAAAGAAAAATTTTAAGTCATTTTTCTTAACACGTGCCCCCATGTATTTAAGGATTCCTTTTGGCCTGACAAAAACAAATCATGTGACGAAATTGCTTTTCCCATGGTGGGTCACTCACTGTGCGTCATCCCCACTCTCCTCCTGGATCTGTCTCTCAGTGGTGTCTGCTGAGGCAATCATGAGCTCCACTTGTCCAAATCTTCCAGGAGGACGGGGTTCCCCCTCAGTCAAAGGCTCGAGCACCAGTCGTTGGGCGCCAGTTGTCCCAGCCTGCAGGACACATCAACGTGGGTAGCGAACCTAGATGGGGAGGAATGAAGGGACAAGAGACATGAGAGATGACAGCAAGACAAAAGTTCGGATCAAGATGCAAACTTTTATTGTTCACACAGGGGAATTTATATGCTGGAGATTTGAAAGCTCTCTTATCGGCAGTTCCTGGATGTCTTCACAAGGTGAGATAACCTTAGAATATTTCAGGAAGACAGATGGCCACAGGATGTCTCAGGAACACAGATGACTACAGGATGTCTCCCAGACAGGATGTCTCCCTGGGGGCTGTTTCTTGTAAGTGTCAGGCTATTCTTTGAAAAAGAATTCCTTCTACCCCTTATAGTCAGGGATTCAGTATTTCAAATGAAAAATTGGAGAAAGAATCCAATGTGTATGCAAATATGTGCTACCCAAAAATCTTCACACTCTCATTCAGAACAATGCCTTGACATTACCTTCACCCCAACTAAGACACAATTAGAAAAGAAGAGTTAGAAAATCTGTGAATACACATCAAGAATGGAAAATGCTCAGGAGTTCACAACTTTGGAGGTGGTAGAAGAGTTTCCAAATGTAAGGGAGAGGGTAAAACTCCACAAACATGGAGCTCTGCTGGACTAAAGACTTCTTGAGAAACTGCCTCTGAGGTTGGGCACTTAAAATATATGTTGTTGTCAGGAGCTTTAGCTCCCTTTGTAGTGGGACCATTAAGCTGGGTCTGCATGTATGTTACCTGGAGGACATGGTTTCTTATTTTCCAAAGGACATGAGGCAGCAGTGCTGAATTCTCTTTTTGTAGGTAAACTGTTGTCACTGGGGGCTAAGTGTCTTCCAGTTTGGAAGCCATTTGCTCATCCTCCAATTTTGTTGTGTTTCTTGCAGCTGCACTGGAAGTTTGGTATTTGCTTCATGAAATACGAAGAGTTCAACTGGGACACAGTACTGAAAAGAGTTCTGTCACATGTGGTGGGTAAGGGTCTGCAGGAGAATGCACCAATCAGGCTTCTATCCCACATAGCTTGCCCCCTTCACCTTAGCAATCTGATTCTAAACATTGCACTGAAACCTCTCCATATAACAACATGCCTTTACATACAAGGGTCTGGGGGCTGCACCATGTCAGTCACAAACCATTTGAAAGCCAATGGCAGATCCACATCACCCAACCACAGATGTTTTAACACACACCTTCACACCACTTTTCTAGGCCAACTACTCAGCAGGCTCCAAATTACTGCCATCTCTGTTCTACACCATTTTCATGAAACCCAGTCAATCAGGCACTGTCTGGTACACTCGTGATCATCAATAGGACATCCAAAGATTCTACAGTGCGAAGTGGTCATGGGAATTTCAAAAATTTCTTGTTTTTTATCAGGCATTTGTCAAGGATGAAGTTGGAGGCACTGTGGGTTTCATTTCATTCAGGAACCATTAAATGGAGAGGAAGCTCATTTCAATAAAAGCTCTGGAGAATTCTAACAGGCAAGGCTTCCCAAAGACAGGCAAAAAGGTCACATTAAGCCAGGCGTTTGAGGTCTACAATGTGTGGTCCATTTGTGTTTTGACTTGCAACTATGGCTGCCAATTCTTTAAGAATAAAATCATGTGATATTCTTCCTGAGATTCCCAGTGCTCTGTGGAAAGCCACCCTGGGCCTAGATCTCAGTTTCCAAGGGCAACTCTCATGCGTGGCATCCTAAAATCCCAAAACAATACATGGCAATACTTCTTTGAGGTCCATTCCATAACTCAGTCTCTAAGGGGTATCACACCAGTGTTCAAGACCAGGTGGACCCATCATCTTTTCCAACAGCCACAAAAATGACCACAATTAAAAGCAAAACACTTCCACATGGCCCTCATCTTCTTTCATATAGACACTCATCATAACCTCAGGCTGTAGTTTTTCATGAGGGACACAGCCAAAGACAGTATCCAAAATAAGGTCCCTTGCCCCCATTTGCTTAAAGTCAGTGTGGCTGGGACACCCTTCCTGTGAACCAGGAGTGATCAAAGAGGCCTGCCCTTAATACTGCTCTGATTCTCCATTTTGAGGCCTAATGACTGTGGGGTTTAGATTCTTTATGTTAATTGGAGTCATGAGAAACCTATGAACGTATGGTCTAGTCTCTGCAGGGCTTTGAAGAACTCATTGAACCCAAAGGATCCCTATTCTCATAGATGGACGTCAGGAACCTTACAGAGGAAGGTGAGAGACTTCATCCACAATGACTGCTCTTTTGGCTTTTTTGGTTTTGGATGCAAACGTGGGATGTTTCTTTAGATCCATCAGGTGCTGAGAATCTAAGCCGTAGCCTCACACAGGGCCAAGAGGCTGATTCAGACACATCCCTTTCCAAAGCAATTAAGCAAGGAGCCACAGATGATGCCCATTCATTTCCATTTGAAAACTCTCTTCTTCAGGCTTCCCAAAGGGGTGGCCTGAGGCAAAAAACTTCCTGACATTCAGAGCAACAGAACAATAGGTAATTAAAAGTACCAAAGCAGGGTTTCTTCACTGAGACTTGTCAGAAGCCAGTGGTGAGCCACTATCTCTTTTCTCATACAAGCCCCCTCTTCAGAGCTTTCCTGGCATATGGCCATTCTCACATCTGTAGGTACCAAGATAGACTGACTCTGTCCTTGGTAATTCAAAACTAGTGACACCACTGGGAGTGGGACTGGGACAGGCTCTGTGTGCTTGGCTTCCTGGATGTCAATTTCCATCACCGAGGAAGTGAGGTGAGGTTACTTCCTTCAGGATCTGAATGAAGTCACTGCCTTGGCAACCACTTTGTCCTAACAGTTGCTTCCAAGGGTCCCATGAGATGGAGGCTTCCCCTACTTAATGTGACAATTTCACAAGTTAAAATGGTATATCAACCATAGGCACCTGGGAACAGCTCTCCATACAGGCCTGATTTGGTCCATCTTCTCTACATTAAGAAGAGAGAGGCTGATTAAGACACAACCCTTCATCCCGACCAGGTTGTTTGCCATGGAAGATGACTTGTGCTCTCTCAGGTCCTTCATAACTGCCTACATATTCTCCAGGGATCCTTTCAGCATGGATCTTTGAAGTTCTCAGCAGGTAGAGGATCCCTACATTCCAGTATTATAAGACCACCTCTGTCCCTGCTCTTCTGTAAAGTAAGATTGAGGGAACAATGTATGTTTAGGGTTAATAACAGGTTCAATTTGGGTTAGGAATCATTTTGTGGATGAATAATGGTATTGGCAACCTGCGAAATTTATAAGAATATAGAGGTGAACAGTGTGTATGAAAACAGAAATCCAAGTAAGATTGGAAGCCCAGAAGGGCATTGGGCCCTTGATTGTGATACTTAGCATTGAATTACATTCTGCACAGATGTCTCAGATAAATCAATATACAATGGCATGGGACCTTGTACCTTGGATGATTGAATGTAGAAGGAAACATCCAGTCAAAAAGGGATAGTCAGTAGGAATAGGAAGATAGTAGGTAGGTATAGAAAAAAGGGTGAGTGTATGATTTGGAACAAAATTCTTTTAGCAATAGGGTTTCGGTTAGAAAATGAATTTAAATGTCAGCACATGTGAAGAGTCTGTCACAATGATGAAGTGGGAAAAATATGTAGGTAAGCAGATATGAATAGGGACATTATGAAATCAGGCAAAGTAAAAAGTGAGAGATCGGCTTAGACATTTTCAAAGGGTTGAGTTTGAATATGCAATCTTAGGAAGAAACAAATATGTAGTCATCAATAGGATTGACATTTGAGAGCATAAGTAATCTTGGACATGGATGATTTTAGTAATCCATGTTAATTTTCCATTTTGGCTTTGGTACAATCATAAATGTGAACTTTGAAGTTAGTGTCCAGTATATTTCTGTGAATAAATGTATATGAAGACCAGGTGACATGAGTATTTCTTCCACCATTTCTGGGAGCAATATTGACTGACTACTTCTGATTGATAGGTACAGATTCTTTATGTGAATTGGAATCATGAGAAAGCCAAGCACCTCTTTAGGGATTGAAGAACTCATATGACCCAAAAAATCCCTATTCTCAATTGATGGAGGTCAGGAATCTAATAGAGGAAGGGAAGATACTTCATCCAAAATGAGTGAACTTTTTGCCATTTTGGTTTTGGATGCACACATGGGATCTTTCTTTAGATCCATCAGGTGCTGAGAATCTAAGTCACAGCCTCACACAGGGCCAAGAGACTGATTCAGACACATCCCTTTCCAAAGAAATTAAGCAAAGAGCCATAGGTGATGCCCATTCATTTCCATTTGAAAACTGTTTTCTTCAGGCTTTACAAAGGGTTAGCCTGAGGTAAAGAACTTCCTGACATTCAGGGCAACAGAAAAATAGGTAAGCCAAAGGCCCAAAGCAGGGTTTCTCCACTGAGACTTTCCTGGTCACACTGTCCCTGCTCTTCTGTAAAGTTAGATTGAGGAAACAGTGTATGGTTAGGGTTAATAACACGTTCGATTTGGGTTAGGAATCATTCTGCAGGATGAATATTCGTTCTGGGAATCTGCAATATTTACAAGAATATATAGGTAAAATAAAAGTATGAAAACAGAAATCTAGGCAGGATTTGAAGCTCATATGGGCATTGGGCCATTGAGTGGGTTACTTATCTTTGAATTATGTTCTGCACAGATGTCTCAGATAAATCGATATACAATGACATAGGACCTTGTACCTTGGATGATTGAAAGTTGAAGAGAACATCCAGTCATAAAGGGAAAGTCTGTAGGTTTAGGACGATATTCTCTAGGTTTAGAAACAACAATGAGTATAGGATTTGGACCAAAAGATTTTTAGCAATTGGTTTTCTATAAGAGAGTGAATGTAAATATCAGCACATGTGAAGAATGAGACACAATGATGAAATGGGGAAAATATGTAGGAAAGCAGATATCAATAGAGACATTAAGAAATCAGGCAACGTATAAAGTGAGGGATACGATTAGACATTTTGAACAGGGTTGAGTTTGAATATATAATCTTAGAAAGAAACAAATACATAGGATTTTTCAATAGGATTTACATTTTACAGCATTAAGAAACCGGGACATGGATATTTTTAGTAATCCATGCTCACTTTTCTTTTAGGCTTTGCTACAATCATAAGAGTGACTTTTGCTTTCTGTGTCCAGAATATTACTGTGTTAAAATTTATATGTAGATCAGGTGACATGAGCATTTCTTCCACCATTACTGGGGGCAATATTTTGAAGACGTATAAATATTGGGGGAAAAAAGTGGAGTACCCTTTGTCAATGGATATAGAAATAATGTATGAATAGACCATACTGTGAATAAATAATATAACTGGTTCCAACTTTAAATAGTGGATTGATTTGATATCTGAAAATATACTGGAAATCTTAAATTGATATTCATACATTCATTACAACCAGTTATACATCTAACGGTAATATTAGGGTTATGGTTTATCATGAAGAGTGTGTGAGTTTTGCTTCAAATATGATTATGAAAATCAAAAATAATGTGTTTGGAAAGAAGTCTCATGACAAGACCAGTCAAGAACCCTGGAGGAATATATGTGTTCTGAAGCAGGAAGTGATTGAAATTGAAACAAATGCGTATAAATTTGTGAACTTGTGGATGAAATATATATCATATGATGTGCATAAACTGAAGAAATAGTAATGTACCACTGTTTAATAAAAATGAACTGCAAAATACACATCATGTCCCATAGGAAAATGCTTGCATTGATGTTGAACTAGGTTTTACTGTAGAAATATTAGGATTTGTGTGCACCATTCACTGAAGTTAGTCTTCAGTACTAGGAAACAAATCTGTATTTAAGGTGGATGAATATTTCTGAGAATAATCTTGTGAATAGTTGATCATAAATCCACATACATAAATATGAATGATTTTAAGGAGTGTATAATAAGATTCATATATTTCATATTTTGAAAAATTTGGAGAGTATATATATATATATATATATATATATATATATATATATATATACACAGACACACACACACACACACACAGAAATTAAAACTAGCAATATATTTGCCAATCGAAATTCATCATGAAATATGTATCATCCACAGGTGCAAAAATATTGATTTCACCGAAAATGAATCTATATATAATGTTGTTCTACTAGCAAGCTCACCCATAGGTTGAATTTTCAATTCCAACAGTATTTAAGAGGAGTGATCTCTTCTCATAACTTGTATCTGCCTAGTCAGCAACCTCACAAAAATGTACGTGTGATAACAGGTAGAATTCTATATGTGCATATAAAAATACATGTGCTGAATAGTCTACAGAGAAAGGAGACACCAATTTGTTGAAAGCCACAGCTTAAGGGGCCCCATTAAACTTCCAGCTACCAGCAACATTCC